>NW_027275279.1:0-63126 GCF_030028105.1 Mobula birostris
ACTGAATACCCATTACACTCAGTGTAAATGCCCCTCATGAGGACTGAATCCCCTCTTTACACTCAGTCTAAATGCCCCCTCATGAGGACTGAATACCCCCTTTACACTCAGACTAAATGCCCCTCATGAGGACTGAATCCCCCCCCTTTACTCTCAGTCTAAATGTCCGTCATGAGGACTGAATACTCCTTTACAATCAGTCTAAATGCCCCTCATGAGAACTGAATACCCCCTTTACACTCAGTCTAAATGCCCCTCATGAGGACTGAATACCCCCTTATACTCAGACTAAATGCCCCTCATGAGGACTGAATCCCACCCCTTTACCTCTCAGTCTAAATGTCCGTCATGAGGACTGAATCCCCCCTTTACACTCAGTCTAAATGCCCCTCATCAGGACTGAATCCCCCACTTTACACACAGTCTAAAAGCCGCTCATGAGGAGCTGAATTCCCTCTTTACACTCAGTCTAAATGCCCCTGATGAGGACTGAATCCCATTACACTCAGTCTAAATGAGCCTCATGAGGACTGAATCCCCAGTTTACACTCAGTCTAAATGCCCCTCATGAGGTCTGAATCCCCCTTTACATTCAGTCTGAAAGCCCCTCATCGGGACTGAATCCCCTTTACACTCAGTCCTAAATGCCCCTCATCAGGACTGCATCCCCCCCTAAACACGCAGTCTAAATGCCCCTCATCAGAACTGAATCCCCCATTACACTCAGTCTAAATGCCCCTCATGAAGACTGAATCCCATTTACACTCAGTCTAAATGCCCCTCATGAGGACTGAATCCCCCACTTTACACTCAGTCTAAATGTCCGTCATGAGGACTGAATAGACCCTTTACACTCAGTCTAAATGCCCCTCATGAGGACTGAATCCCACTTTACACTCAGTCTAAATGCCCCTCATGAGGACTGAATCCCCTTTACACTCAGTCTAAATGCCCCTCATCAGGACTGAATACCATTTACACGTCAGTCTAAATGCCCCTCATCAGGACTGAATCCCCCCCTTTACACTCAGTCTAAATGCCCATCATGAGGACTGAATACCCCCTTTTAATCAGTCTAAATGCCCCTCATGAGGACTGAATCGTCCCTTTACACTCAGTCTAAATGCCCCTCATGAGGGACTGAATCCCTATTACACTCAGTTGTAAATGCCCCTCATGAGGACTGAATCCCCTCTTTACACTCAGTCTAAATGCCCCTCATGAGAACTGCATACCCCCTTTACACTCAGTCTAAATGCCCCACATGCAGACTGATTCCACCTGTACACTCAGTCTAAATGCCCCCCATGAGGACTGAATCCTCCCTTTACACTCAGTCTAAATGCCCCTCATGAGTACTGATACCCATTACACTCAGTGTAAATGCCCCTCATGAGGACTGAATCCCCTCTTTACACTCAGTCTAAATGCCCCTCATGAGGACTGAATACCCCCTTTACACTCAGACTAAATGCCCCTCATGAGGACTGAATCCCCCCTTTACTCTCAGTCTAAATGTCCGTCATGAGGACTGAATACCCCTTCATAATCAGTCTAAATGCCCCTCATGAGAACTGAATACCCCCTTTACACTCAGTCTAAATGCCCCTCATGAGGTCTGAATACCCCCTTTACACTCAGACTAAATGCCCCTCATGAGGACTGAATCCCGCCCCTTTACTCTCAGTCTAAATGTCTGTCATGAGGACTGAATCCCCCCTTTACACTCAGTCTAAATGCCCCTCATCAGGACTGAATCCCCCACTTTACACTCAGTCTAAAGGCCCCTCATCAGAACTGAATCACCCCCTTTACACTCAGTATAAATGCCCCTCATGAGGACTGAATCCCCTTTACACTCAGTGTAAATGCCCCTCATGAGGACTGAATCCCCCCTTTACACTCAGTCTAATGCCCCTCATGAGGACTGAATCCACTTTACACTCAGACTAAATGCCCCTCATGAGGACTGAATCCCCCCTTTACACTCAGTCTAAATGCCCCTCATGAGGACTGAATCCACTTTACACTCAGTCTAAATGCCCCCTCATGAGGACTGATTCCCCCCTTTACACTCAGTCTAAATGCCCTTTATGAGGACTGAATCTCCTTTACACTCAGTCTAAATGCCCCTCATCAGGACTGAATACCCTTTACACTCAGTCTAAATGCCCCTCATGCGGACTGAATACCCCCTTTACACTCAGACTAAATGCCCCTCATGAGGACTGAATCCCCGACCCTTTACTCTCAGTCTAAATGCCCCTCATCAGGACTGAATCCTCCACTTTACACTCAGTCTAAAGGCCCCTCATCAGAACTGAATCACCCCCTTTACACTCAGTATAAATGCCCCTCATGAGGACTGAATCCCCTTTACACTCAGTCTAAATGCCCCTCATGAGGACTGAATCCCCCCTTTACACTCAGTCTAAATGCCCCTCATGAGGACTGAATCCACTTTACACTCAGTCTAAATGAGCCTCATGAGGACTGTATCCCCCCTTTACACTCAGTCTAAATGCCCCTCATGAGGACTGAATCCACTTTACACTCAGTCTAAATGCCCCTCATGAGGACTGATTTCCCCCTTTACACTCAGTCTAAATGCCCTTCATGAGGACTGAATCCCCTTTACACTCAGTCTAAATGCCCCTAATGCGGACTGATTCCACCTGTACACTCAGTCTAAATGCCCCCCATGAGGACTGAATCCTCCTTTTATACTCAGTCTAAATGCCCCTCATGAGTACTGAATACCCATTACACTCAGTGTAAATGCCCCTCATGAGGACTGAATCCCCTCTTTACACTCAGTCTAAATGCCCCTCATGAGGACTGAATCCCCCCTTTACACTCAGTCTAAATGCCCCTCATGAGGACTGAATCCACTTTACACTCAGTCTAAATGCCCCTCATGAGGACTGAATCCCCCCTTTACACTCAGTCTAAATGCCCCTCATGAGGACTGAATCCACTTTACACTCAGTCTAAATGCCCCTCATGAGGACTGATTCCCCCCTTTACACTCAGTCTAAATGCCCTTCATGAGGACTGAATCCCCTTTACACTCAGTCTAAATGCCCCTCATCAGGACTGAATACCCTTTACACTCAGTCTAAATGCCCCTCATGCGGACTGATTCCACCTGTACACTCAGTCTAAATGCCCCCCATGAGGACTGAATCCTCCTTTTACACTCAGTCTAAATGCCCCTCATGAGTACTGAATACCCATTACACTCAGTGTAAATGCCCCTCATGAGGACTGAATCCCCTCTTTACACTCAGTCTAAATGCCCCTCATGAGGACTGAATACCCCCTTTACACTCAGTCTAAATGCCCCGCATGAGGACTGAATCCCCTTTACACTCAGTCTAAATGCCCCTCAGGAGGACTGATTACCCCTTATAAACTCAGACTAAATGCCCCTCATGAGCGCTGAATCCCCTTTACACTCAGTCTAAATCCCCCTCATGAGGACTGAATCCCCCCATTACACTCAGTCTAAATGAGCCTCATGAGGACTGAATCCCCATTACACGCTGTCTAAATGCCACTCGTGAGGACTGAATCCCCTGTACACTCAGTCTAAATGCCCCTCAGGAGGACAGAATATCCCCTTTACACTCTGTCTAAATGCCCCTCATGAGGACTGAATACCCATTTACCCTCAGTCTGAATGCCCCCCATGAGGACAGAATCCCCCCCCTTTACACTCAGTCTAAATGCCCCTCATCAGGACTGAATCCCCCCCATACACTCAGTCTAAATGCCCCTCATGAGGACTGAATACCCACTTTACACTCAGTCTAAAAGCCACTCATCAGGACTGAATTCCCTCTTTATACTCAGTCTAAATGCCCCTCATGAGGACTGAATCCCCCATTACACTCAGTCTAAATGAGCCTCATGAGGACTGAATCCCAAGTTAACACTCAGTCTAAATGCCCCTCATGAGGACTGAAACCCCCTTTACATTCAGTCTAAATGCCCCTCATCGGGACTGAATCCCCTTTACACTCAGTCTAAATGCCCCTCATGAGGAATGAACACCCCCTTTACAATCAGTCTAAATGCCCCTCATCAGAACTGAATCCCCATTACAGTCTAAATGCCCCTCATGAAGACTGAATCCCATTTATACTCAGTCTAAATGCCCCTCATGAGGACTGAATCCCCTTTACACTCAGTCTAAATGCCCCTCATGAGGACTGAATACCCCTTTATAATCAGTCTAAATGAGCCCCATGAAGTCTGAATACCCCCTTTACACTCTGTCTAAATGCCCTTCATGAGGACTGAATCCCCTTTACACTCAGTCTAAATGCCCCTCATGAGGACTGAATCCACTTTACACTCAGTATAAATGCCCCTCATCAAGAATGAAGACCCCCTTTACACTCAGTCTAAATGCCCCTCATGAGGACTGAATCCCCTTAAAAATCAGTCTAAATGCCCCTCATCAGGACTGAATACCCTTTACACTCAGTCTAAATGCCCCTCATGAGGACTGATTCCACCTTTACACTCAGTCTAAATGCCCCTCATCAGGACTGAATCCACCCTTTACACTCAGTCTAAATGCCCTTCATGAGGACTGAATACCCCCTTTTAATCAGTCTAAATGCCGCTCATGAGGACTGAATCCTCCCTTTACACTCAGTCTAAATGCCCCTAATGAGGACTGAATCCCCATTACACTCAGTGTAAATGCCCCTCATGAGGACTGAATCCCCTCTTTAGTCAGTCTAAATGCCCCTCATGAGAACTGAATACCCCCTTTACACTCAGTCTAAATGCCCCTCAAGAGGACTGAATCCACTTTACACTCAGTCTAAATGCCCCTCATGAGGACTGATTCCCCTATTTACACTCAGTCTAAATGCCCCTCATGAGGACTGAATCCTCTTTACACTCAGTCTAAATGCCCCTCATGAGGACTGAATACCCATTACACTCAGTCTAAATGCCCCGCATGAGAACTGAATACCCCCTTTACACTCAGTCTAAATGACCCTCATGAGGACTGAATACGCCATTTACACTCAGTCTAAATGAGCCTCATGAGGATGATTCCCCACTACACGCTGTCTAAATGCCCCTCGTGAGGACTGAATCCCCTGTACACTCAGTCTAAATGCCCCTCATGAGGACTGAATCCCCTTTACACTCAGACTAAATGCCCCTCATGTGGACTGAATCCACTTTACACTCAGTCTAAATGCCCATCATGAGGACTGAATCCACTTTACACTCAGTCTAAATGCCCCTCATGAGGACTGATTCCCCCCTTTACACTCAGTCTAAATGCCCCTCATGAGGACTGAACCCCTTTACACTCAGTCTAAATGCCCCTCATCAGGACTGAATATCCCCGTTACACTTAGTCTAAATGCCCCTCATGAGGACTGAATACCCCCTTTACACCCAGTCTAAATGCCCCTCATGAGGACTGAATCCACTTTACACTCAGTCTAAATGCCCCTCATGAGGACTGAATCCACCCTTTACACTCAGTCTAAATGCCCCTCATGAGGACTGAATCCACTTCACACTCAGTCTAAATGCCCCTCATGAGGACTGAATCCACTTTACACTCAGTCTAAATTCCCCTCATGAGGACTGATTCCCCCCTTTACACTCAGTCTAAATGCCCTTCATGAGGACTGAATCCCCTTTACACTCAGTCTAAATGCCCCTCATCAGGACTGAATACCCTTTACACTCAGTCTAAATGCCCCTCATGCGGACTGAATCCACCTGTACACTCAGTCTAAATGCCCCCCATGAGGACTGAATCCTCCCTTTACACTCAGTCTAAATGCCCCTCATGAGTACTGAATACCCATTTCAGTCAGTGTAAATGCCCCTCATGAGGACTGAATACCCCCTTTACACCCAGTCTAAATGCCCCTCATGAGGACTGAATCCACTTTACACTCAGTCTAAATGCCCCTCATGAGGACTGAATCCACCCTTTACACTCAGTCTAAATGCCCCTCATGAGGACTGAATCCACTTCACACTCAGTCTAAATGCCCCTCATGAGGTCTGAATCCACTTTACACTCAGTCTCAATTCCCCTCATGAGGACTGATTCCCCCCTTTACACTCAGTCTAAATGCCCTTCATGAGGACTGAATCCCCTTTACACTCAGTCTAAATGCCCCTCATCAGGACTGAATACCCTTTACACTCAGTCTAAATGCCCCTCATGCGGACTGAATCCAACTGTACACTCAGTCTAAATGCCCCCCATGAGGACTGAATCCTCCCTTTACACTCAGTCTAAATGCCCCTCATGAGTACTGAATACCCATTTCACTCAGTGTAAATGCCCCTCATGAGGACTGAATCCCCTCTTTACACTCAGTCTAAATGCCCCTCATGAGGACTGAATACCCCCTTTACACTCAGACTAAATGCCCCTCATGAGGACTGAATCCCCCCCCCTTTACTCTCAGTCTAAATGTCCGTCATGAGGACTGAATACTCCTTTATAATCAGTCTAAATGCCCCTCATGAGAACTGAATGCCCCCTTTACACTCAGTCTAAATGCCCCTCATGAGGACTGAATACCCCCTTTACACTCAGTCTAAATGCCCCGCATGAGGACTGAATCCCGCCCCTTTACTCTCAGTCTAAATGTCCGTCATGAGGACTGAATCCCCCCTTTAAACTCAGTCTAAATGCCCCTCATCAGGACTGAATCCCCCACTTTACACTCAGTCTAAAGGCCCCTCATCAGAACTGAATATCCCCCTTTACACTCAGTATAAATGCCCCTCATGAGGACTGAATCCCCTTTACACTCAGTGTAAATGCCCTTCATGAGGACTGAATCCCCCCTTTACACTCAGTCTAAATGCCCCTCATGAGGACTGAATCCACTTTACACTCAGTTTAAATGAGCCTCATGAGGACTGAATCCCCCCTTTACACTCAGTCTAAATGCCCCTCATGAGGACTGAATACCTCCTTTAAAGTCTGTCGAAATGCTCCTCATGAGGTCTGATTCCCCCCTTCACACTTAGTCTAAATGCCCCTGATCAGGACTGAATCCCCCCTTTACACTCAGTCTAAATGCCCCTCATCAAAACTGAATCACACCCATTACACTCAGTCTAAATGCCCCTCATGAGGACTGAAAACCCCCTTTACACTCAATCTAAATGCCACTCATGAGGACTGAATCCCCTCTTTACACTCAGTCTAAATGAGCCTCATGAGGACTGAATCCCCAGTTTACACTCATTCTAAATGCCCCTCATGTGGACTGAATCCCCCTTTACATTCAGTCTAAATGCCCCTTATCGGGACTAAATCCCCATTACACTCAGTCTAAATGGCCCTCATGAGGACTGAATCCCCCCATTACACTCATTCTAAATGCCCCTCATGAGGACTGAATCCCCTTTATACTCAGTCTAAATGCCCCTCAGGAGGACTGATTCCCCTTTACACTCAGTCAAAATGCCCCTCATAAGGACTGAATCCCCTTTACACTCAGTCTAAATGCCCCTCATGAGGACTGAATCCCCCCTTTACACTCAGTCTAAATGCCCCTCATGAGGACTGAATTCCCCGTTTACAGTAAGACTAAATGCCCCTCATGAAGACTGAATCCCCCCCTTTACACTCTGTCTAAATGAACCTCATGAGGACTAAATCCCACTTTACAGTCAGTCTAAATGCCCCTCATTAAGAATGAATCCCCGCTTTTACACTCAGTCTAAATGCACCTCATTAGGACTGAATCCCCCCTTTTACACTCAGTCTAAATGCCCCTCATGAGGACTGAATCCCCTTTACACTCAGTCTAAATGCCCCTCATGAGGACTGAATCCACTTTACACTCAGTTTAAATGCCCCTTATGAGGACTTAATCCCCTTTATACTCAGTCTAAATGCCCTTCATGAGGACCGAATACCTCCTTTACACCCTGTCTAAATGCCCCTCATGAGGACTGATTCCCCCCTTTTCACTCAGTCTAAATGCCCCTCATCAGAACTGAATCACCCCCTTTACACTCAGTCTAAATGCCCCTCATGAGGACTGAATACCCACTTTACACTCAGTCTAAAAGCCACTCATCAGGACTGAATTCCCTCTTTATACTCAGTCTAAATGCCCCTCATGAGGACTGAATCCCCCATTACACTCAGTCTAAATGAGCCTCATGAGGACTGAATCCCAAGTTAACACTCAGTCTAAATGCCCCTCATGAGGACTGAAACCCCCTTTACATTCAGTCTAAATGCCCCTCATCGGGACTGAATCCCCTTTACACTCAGTCTAAATGCCCCTCATGAGGACTGAACACCCCCTTTACAATCAGTCTAAATGCCCCTCATCAGAACTGAATCCCCATTACAGTCTAAATGCCCCTCATGAAGACTGAATCCCATTTATACTCAGTCTAAATGCCCCTCATGAGGACTGAATCCCCTTTACACTCAGTCTAAATGCCCCTCATGAGGACTGAATACCCCTTTATAATCAGTCTAAATGAGCCCCATGAAGTCTGATTACCCCCTTTACACTCTGTCTAAATGCCCTTCATGAGGACTGAATCCCCTTTACACTCAGTCTAAATGCCCCTCATGAGGACTGAATCCACTTTACACTCAGTATAAATGCCCCTCATCAAGAATGAAGACCCCCTTTACACTCAGTCTAAATGCCCCTCATGAGGACTGAATCCCCTTAAAAATCAGTCTAAATGCCCCTCATCAGGACTGAATACCCTTTACACTCAGTCTAAATGCCCCTCATGAGGACTGATTCCACCTTTACACTCAGTCTAAATGCCCCTCATCAGGACTGAATCCACCCTTTACACTCAGTCTAAATGCCCTTCATGAGGACTGAATACCCCCTTTTAATCAGTCTAAATGCCGCTCATGAGGACTGATTCCCCTATTTACACTCAGTCTAAATGCCCCTCGTGAGGACTGTATCCTCTTTACACTCAGTCTAAATGCCCCTCATGAGGACTGAATACCCATTACACTCAATGTAAATGCCCCTCATGAGGACTGAATCCCCTCTTTAGTCAGTCTAAATGCCCCTCATGAGAACTGAATACCCCCTTTACACTCAGTCTAAATGCCCCTCAAGAGGACTGAATCCACTTTACACTCAGTCTAAATGCCCCTCATGAGGACTGATTCCCCTATTTACACTCAGTCTAAATGCCCCTCATGAGGACTGAATCCTCTTTACACTCAGTCTAAATGCCCCTCATGAGGACTGAATACCCATTACACTCAGTCTAAATGCCCCGCATGAGAACTGAATACCCCCTTTACACTCAGTCTAAATGACCCTCATGAGGACTGAATACGCCGTTTACACTCAGTCTAAATGAGCCTCATGAGGATGATTCCCCACTACACGCTGTCTAAATGCCCCTCGTGAGGACTGAATCCCCTGTACACTCAGTCTAAATGCCCCTCATGAGGACTGAATCCCCTTTACACTCAGACTAAATGCCCCTCATGTGGACTGAATCCACTTTACACTCAGTCTAAATGCCCATCATGAGGACTGAATCCACTTTACACTCAGTCTAAATGCCCCTCATGAGGACTGAATCCACTTTACACTCAGTTTAAATGAGCCTCATGAGGACTGAATCCCCCCTTTACACTCAGTCTAAATGCCCCTCATGAGGACTGAATCCACTTTACACTCAGTCTAAATGCCCCTCATGAGGACTGATTCCCCCCTTTACACTCAGTCTAAATGCCCTTCATGAGGACTGAATCCCCTTTACACTCAGTCTAAATGCCCCTAATGCGGACTGATTCCACCTGTACACTCAGTCTAAATGCCCCCCATGAGGACTGAATCCTCCTTTTATACTCAGTCTAAATGCCCCTCATGAGTACTGAATACCCATTATACTCAGTGTAAATGCCCCTCATGAGGACTTAATCCCCTCTTTACACTCAGTCTAAATGCCCCTCATGAGGACTGAATACCCCCTTTACACTCAGACTAAATGCCCCTCATGAGGACTGAATCCGCCCCCCCTTTACTCTCAGTCTAAATGTCCGTCATGAGGACTGAATACCCGTTTATAATCAGTCTAAATGCCCCTCATGAGAACTGAATACTCTTTACACTCAGTCTAAATGCCCCTCATGCGGACTGATTCCACCTGTACACTCAGTCTAAATGCCCCCCATGAGGACTGAATCCACCTTTTATACTCAGTCTAAATGCCCCTCATGAGTACTGAATACCCATTACACTCATTGTAAATGCCCCTCATGAGGACTGAATCACCCCCTTTACACTCAGTCTAAATGTCCCTCATGAGGACTGAATCCCGCCCCTTTACTCTCAGTCTAAATGTCCCTCATGAGGACTGAATCCCCCCTTTACACTCAGTCTAAAGGCCCCTCATCAGAACTGAATCACCCCCTTTACACTCAGTATAAATGCCCCTCATGAGGACTGAATCACCTTTACACAGTGTAAATGCCCCTCATGAGGACTGAATCCCCCCTTTACACTCAGTCTAAATGCCCCTCATGAGGACTGAATCCACTTTACACTCAGTCTAAATGCCCCTCATGAGGACTGAATCCCCCCTTTACACTCAGTCTAAATGCCCTTCATGAGGACTGAATCCCCTTTACACTCAGTCTAAATGCCCCTCATCAGGACTGAATACCCTTTACACTCAGTCTAAATGCCCCTCATGCGGACTGATTCCACCTGTACACTCAGTCTAAATGCCCCCCATGAGGACTGAATCCTTTTACACTCAGTCTAAATGCCCCTCATGAGTACTGAATACCCATTACACTCAGTGTAAATGCCCCTCATGAGGACTGAATCCCCTCTTTACACTCAGTCTAAATGCCCCTCATGAGGACTGAATACCCCCTTTACACTCAGACTAAATGCCCCTCATGAGGACTGAATCCCCCCCCCTTTACTCTCAGTCTAAATGTCCGTCATGAGGACTGAATACTCCTTTATAATCAGTCTAAATGCCCCTCATGAGAACTGAATACCCCCTTTACACTCAGTCTAAATGCCCCTCATGAGGACTGAATACCCCCTTATACTCAGACTAAATGCCCCTCATGAGGACTGAATCCCACCCCTTTACTCTCAGTCTAAATGTCCGTCATGAGGACTGAATCCCCCCTTTACACTCAGTCTAAATGCCCCTCATCAGGACTGAATCCCCCACTTTACACACAGTCTAAAAGCCGCTCATGAGGACTGAATTCCCTCTTTACACTCAGTCTAAATGCCCCTGATGAGGACTGAATCCCATTACACTCAGTCTAAATGAGCCTCATGAGGACTGAATCCCCAGTTTACACTCAGTCTAAATGCCCCTCATGAGGTCTGAATCCCCCTTTACATTCAGTCTGAAAGCCCCTCATCGGGACTGAATCCCCTTTACACTCAGTCTAAATGCCCCTCATCAGGACTGCATCCCCCCCTAAACACGCAGTCTAAATGCCCCTCATCAGAACTGAATCCCCATTACACTCAGTCTAAATGCCCCTCATGAAGACTGAATCCCATTTACACTCAGTCTAAATGCCCCTCATGAGGACTGAATCCCCCACTTTACACTCAGTCTAAATGTCCGTCATGAGGACTGAATAGACCCTTTACACTCAGTCTAAATGCCCCTCATGAGGACTGAATCCACTTTACACTCAGTCTAAATGCCCCTCATGAGTACTGATTTCCCCCTTTACACTCAGACTAAATGCCCCTCATGAGGACTGAATCCTCTTTACACTCAGTATAAATGCCCCTTATCAGGACTGAATACCCCCTTTACACTCAGTCTAAATGCCCCTCATGAGGACTGAATCCCCTTAACACTCAGTCTAAATGCCCCTCATCAGGACTGAATACCATTTACACTCAGTCTAAATGCCCCTCATCAGGACTGAATCCCCCCTTTACACTCAGTCTAAATGCCCATCATGAGGACTGAATACCCCCTTTTAATCAGTCTAAATGCCCCTCATGAGGACTGAATCGTCCCTTTACACTCAGTCTAAATGCCCCTCATGAGGACTGAATCCCTATTACACTCAGTGTAAATGCCCCTCATGAGGACTGAATCCCCTCTTTACACTCAGTCTAAATGCCCCTCATGAGAACTGCATACCCCCTTTACACTCAGTCTAAATGCCCCACATGCAGACTGATTCCACCTGTACACTCAGTCTAAATGCCCCCCATGAGGACTGAATCCTCCCTTTACACTCAGTCTAAATGCCCCTCATGAGTACTGAATACCCATTACACTCAGTGTAAATGCCCCTCATGAGGACTGAATCCCCTCTTTACACTCAGTCTAAATGCCCCTCATGAGGACTGAATACCCCCTTTACACTCAGACTAAATGCCCCTCATGAGGACTGAATCCCCCCCTTTACTCTCAGTCTAAATGTCCGTCATGAGGACTGAATACCCCTTCATAATCAGTCTAAATGCCCCTCATGAGAACTGAATACCCCCTTTACACTCAGTCTAAATGCCCCTCATGAGGTCTGAATACCCCCTTTACACTCAGACTAAATGCCCCTCATGAGGACTGAATCCCGCCCCTTTACTCTCAGTCTAAATGTCTGTCATGAGGACTGAATCCCCCCTTTACACTCAGTCTAAATGCCCCTCATCAGGACTGAATCCCCCACTTTACACTCAGTCTAAAGGCCCCTCATCAGAACTGAATCACCCCCTTTACACTCAGTATAAATGCCCCTCATGAGGACTGAATCCCCTTTACACTCAGTGTAAATGCCCCTCATGAGGACTGAATCCCCCCTTTACACTCAGTCTAAATGCCCCTCATGAGGACTGAATCCACTTTACACTCAGACTAAATGCCCCTCATGAGGACTGAATCCCCCCTTTACACTCAGTCTAAATGCCCCTCATGAGGACTGAATCCACTTTACACTCAGTCTAAATGCCCCTCTGAGGACTGATTCCCCCCTTTACACTCAGTCTAAATGCCCTTTATGAGGACTGAATCTCCTTTACACTCAGTCCAAATGCCCCTCATCAGGACTGAATACCCTTTACACTCAGTCTAAATGCCCCTCATGCGGACTGAATACCCCCTTTACACTCAGACTAAATGCCCCTCATGAGGACTGAATCCCGACCCTTTACTCTCAGTCTAAATGCCCCTCATCAGGACTGAATCCCCCACTTTACACTCAGTCTAAAGGCCCCTCATCAGAACTGAATCACCCCCTTTACACTCAGTATAAATGCCCCTCATGAGGACTGAATCCCCTTTACACTCAGTCTAAATGCCCCTCATGAGGACTGAATCCCCCCTTTACACTCAGTCTAAATGCCCCTCATGAGGACTGAATCCACTTTACACTCAGTCTAAATGAGCCTCATGAGGACTGTATCCCCCCTTTACACTCAGTCTAAATGCCCCTCATGAGGACTGAATCCACTTTACACTCAGTCTAAATGCCCCTCATGAGGACTGATTCCCCCCTTTACACTCAGTCTAAATGCCCTTCATGAGGACTGAATCCCCTTTACACTCAGTCTAAAAGCCCCTAATGCGGACTGATTCCACCTGTACACTCAGTCTAAATGCCCCCCATGAGGACTGAATCCTCCTTTTATACTCAGTCTAAATGCCCCTCATGAGTACTGAATACCCATTACACTCAGTGTAAATGCCCCTCATGAGGACTGAATCCCCTCTTTACACTCAGTCTAAATGCCCCTCATGAGGACTGAATCCCCCCTTTACACTCAGTCTAAATGCCCCTCATGAGGACTGAATCCACTTTACACTCAGTCTAAATGCCCCTCATGAGGACTGAATCCCCCCTTTACACTCAGTCTAAATGCCCCTCATGAGGACTGAATCCACTTTACACTCAGTCTAAATGCCCCTCATGAGGACTGATTCCCCCCTTTACACTCAGTCTAAATGCCCTTCATGAGGACTGAATCCCCTTTACACTCAGTCTAAATGCCCCTCATCAGGACTGAATACCCTTTACACTCAGTCTAAATGCCCCTCATGCGGACTGATTCCACCTGTACACTCAGTCTAAATGCCCCCCATGAGGACTGAATCCTCCTTTTACACTCAGTCTAAATGCCCCTCATGAGTACTGAATACCCATTACACTCAGTGTAAATGCCCCTCATGAGGACTGAATCCCCTCTTTACACTCAGTCTAAATGCCCCTCATGAGTACTGAATACCCATTACACTCAGTGTAAATGCCCCTCATGAGGACTGAATCCCCTCTTTACACTCAGTCTAAATGCCCCGCATGAGGACTGAATCCCCTTTACACTCAGTCTAAATGCCCCTCAGGAGAACTGATTACCCCTTATAAACTCAGACTAAATGCCCCTCATGAGCGCTGAATCCCCTTTACACTCAGTCTAAATCCCCCTCATGAGGACTGAATCCCCCCATTACACTCAGTCTAAATGAGCCTCATGAGGACTGAATCCCCATTACACGCTGTCTAAATGCCACTCGTGAGGACTGAATCCCCTGTACACTCAGTCTAAATGCCCCTCAGGAGGACAGAATATCCCCTTTACACTCTGTCTAAATGCCCCTCATGAGGACTGAATACCCATTTACCCTCAGTCTGAATGCCCCCCATGAGGACAGAATCCCCCCCCTTTACACTCAGTCTAAATGCCCCTCATCAGGACTGAATCCCCCCCATACACTCAGTCTAAATGCCCCTCATGAGGACTGAATACCCACTTTACACTCAGTCTAAAAGCCACTCATCAGGACTGAATTCCCTCTTTATACTCAGTCTAAATGCCCCTCATGAGGACTGAATCCCCCATTACACTCAGTCTAAATGAGCCTCATGAGGACTGAATCCCAAGTTAACACTCAGTCTAAATGCCCCTCATGAGGACTGAAACCCCCTTTACATTCAGTCTAAATGCCCCTCATCGGGACTGAATCCCCTTTACACTCAGTCTAAATGCCCCTCATGAGGAATGAACACCCCCTTTACAATCAGTCTAAATGCCCCTCATCAGAACTGAATCCCCATTACAGTCTAAATGCCCCTCATGAAGACTGAATCCCATTTATACTCAGTCTAAATGCCCCTCATGAGGACTGAATACCCTTTACACTCAGTCTAAATGCCCCTCATGAGGACTGAATACCCCTTTATAATCAGTCTAAATGAGCCCCATGAAGTCTGAATACCCCCTTTACACTCTGTCTAAATGCCCTTCATGAGGACTGAATCCCCTTTACACTCAGTCTAAATGCCCCTCATGAGGACTGAATCCACTTTACACTCAGTATAAATGCCCCTCATCAAGAATGAAGACCCCCTTTACACTCAGTCTAAATGCCCCTCATGAGGACTGAATCCCCTTAAAAATCAGTCTAAATGCCCCTCATCAGGACTGAATACCCTTTACACTCAGTCTAAATGCCCCTCATGAGGACTGATTCCACCTTTACACTCAGTCTAAATGCCCCTCATCAGGACTGAATCCACCCTTTACACTCAGTCTAAATGCCCTTCATGAGGACTGAATACCCCCTTTTAATCAGTCTAAATGCCGCTCATGAGGACTGAATCCTCCCTTTACACTCAGTCTAAATGCCCCTAAGGAGGACTGAATCCCCATTACACTCAGTGTAAATGCCCCTCATGAGGACTGAATCCCCTCTTTAGTCAGTCTAAATGCCCCTCATGAGAACTGAATACCCCCTTTACACTCAGTCTAAATGCCCCTCAAGAGGACTGAATCCACTTTACACTCAGTCTAAATGCCCCTCATGAGGACTGATTCCCCTATTTACACTCAGTCTAAATGCCCCTCATGAGGACTGAATCCTCTTTACACTCAGTCTAAATGCCCCTCATGAGGACTGAATACCCATTACACTCAGTCTAAATGCCCCGCATGAGAACTGAATACCCCCTTTACACTCAGTCTAATTGACCCTCATGAGGACTGAATACGCCATTTACACTCAGTCTAAATGAGCCTCATGAGGATGATTCCCCACTACACGCTGTCTAAATGCCCCTCGTGAGGACTGAATCCCCTGTACACTCAGTCTAAATGCCCCTCATGAGGACTGAATCCCCTTTACACTCAGACTAAATGCCCCTCATGTGGACTGAATCCACTTTACACTCAGTCTAAATGCCCATCATGAGGACTGAATCCACTTTACACTCAGTCTAAATGCCCCTCATGAGGACTGATTCCCCCCTTTACACTCAGTCTAAATGCCCCTCATGAGGACTGAATCCCCTTTACACTCAGTCTAAATGCCCCTCATCAGGACTGAATATCCCCGTTACACTTAGTCTAAATGCCCCTCATGAGGACTGAATACCCCCTTTACACCCAGTCTAAATGCCCCTCATGAGGACTGAATCCACTTTACACTCAGTCTAAATGCCCCTCATGAGGACTGAATCCACCCTTTACACTCAGTCTAAATGCCCCTCATGAGGACTGAATCCACTTCACACTCAGTCTAAATGCCCCTCATGAGGACTGAATCCACTTTACACTCAGTCTAAATTCCCCTCATGAGGACTGATTCCCCCCTTTACACTCAGTCTAAATGCCCTTCATGAGGACTGAATCCCCTTTACACTCAGTCTAAATGCCCCTCATCAGGACTGAATACCCTTTACACTCAGTCTAAATGCCCCTCATGCGGACTGAATCCACCTGTACACTCAGTCTAAATGCCCCCCATGAGGACTGAATCCTCCCTTTACACTCAGTCTAAATGCCCCTCATGAGTACTGAATACCCATTTCACTCAGTGTAAATGCCCCTCATGAGGACTGAATACCCCCTTTACACCCAGTCTAAATGCCCCTCATGAGGACTGAATCCACTTTACACTCAGTCTAAATGCCCCTCATGAGGACTGAATCCACCCTTTACACTCAGTCTAAATGCCCCTCATGAGGACTGAATCCACTTCACACTCAGTCTAAATGCCCCTCATGAGGTCTGAATCCACTTTACACTCAGTCTCAATTCCCCTCATGAGGACTGATTCCCCCCTTTACACTCAGTCTAAATGCCCTTCATGAGGACTGAATCCCCTTTACACTCAGTCTAAATGCCCCTCATCAGGACTGAATACCCTTTACACTCAGTCTAAATGCCCCTCATGCGGACTGAATCCAACTGTACACTCAGTCTAAATGCCCCCCATGAGGACTGAATCCTCCCTTTACACTCAGTCTAAATGCCCCTCATGAGTACTGAATACCCATTTCACTCAGTGTAAATGCCCCTCATGAGGACTGAATCCCCTCTTTACACTCAGTCTAAATGCCCCTCATGAGGACTGAATACCCCCTTTACACTCAGACTAAATGCCCCTCATGAGGACTGAATCCCCCCCCCTTTACTCTCAGTCTAAATGTCCGTCATGAGGACTGAATACTCCTTTATAATCAGTCTAAATGCCCCTCATGAGAACTGAATGCCCCCTTTACACTCAGTCTAAATGCCCCTCATGAGGACTGAATACCCCCTTTACACTCAGTCTAAATGCCCCGCATGAGGACTGAATCCCGCCCCTTTACTCTCAGTCTAAATGTCCGTCATGAGGACTGAATCCCCCCTTTAAACTCAGTCTAAATGCCCCTCATCAGGACTGAATCCCCCACTTTACACTCAGTCTAAAGGCCCCTCATCAGAACTGAATATCCCCCTTTACACTCAGTATAAATGCCCCTCATGAGGACTGAATCCCCTTTACACTCAGTCTAAATGCCCCTCATGAGGACTGAATCCACTTTACACTCAGTCTAAATGCCCCTCATGAGGACTGATTCCCCCCTTTACACAGTCTAAATGCCCTTCATGAGGACTGAATCCCCTTTACACTCAGTCTAAATGCCCCTAATGCGGACTGATTCCACCTGTACACTCAGTCTAAATGCCCCCCATGAGGACTGAATCCTCCTTTTATACTCAGTCTAAATGCCCCTCATGAGTACTGAATACCCATTATACTCAGTGTAAATGCCCCTCATGAGGACTGAATCCCCTCTTTACACTCAGTCTAAATGCCCCTCATGAGGACTGAATACCCCCTTTACACTCAGACTAAATGCCCCTCATGAGGACTGAATCCCCCCCCCTTTACTCTCAGTCTAAATGTCCGTCATGAGGACTGAATACCCGTTTATAATCAGTCTAAATGCCCCTCATGAGAACTGAATACTCTTTACACTCAGTCTAAATGCCCCTCATGCGGACTGATTCCACCTGTACACTCAGTCTAAATGCCCCCCATGAGGACTGAATCCACCTTTTATACTCAGTCTAAATGCCCCTCATGAGTACTGAATACCCATTACACTCATTGTAAATGCCCCTCATGAGGACTGAATCCCCTCTTTACACTCAGTCTAAATGCCCCTCATGAGGAGTGAATACCCCCTTTACACTCAGACTAAATGCCCCTCATGAGGACTGAATCCCGCCCCTTTACTCTCAGTCTAAATGTCCCTCATGAGGACTGAATCCCCCCTTTACACTCAGTCTAAAGGCCCCTCATCAGAACTGAATCACCCCCTTTACACTCAGTATAAATGCCCCTCATGAGGACTGAATCCCCTTTACACAGTGTAAATGCCCCTCATGAGGACTGAATCCCCCCTTTACACTCAGTCTAAATGCCCCTCATGAGGACTTAATCCACTTTACACTCAGTCTAAATGCCCCTCATGAGGACTGAATCCCCCCTTTACACTCAGTCTAAATGCCCTTCATGAGGACTGAATCCCCTTTACACTCAGTCTAAATGCCCCTCATCAGGACTGAATACCCTTTACACTCAGTCTAAATGCCCCTCATGCGGACTGATTCCACCTGTACACTCAGTCTAAATGCCCCCCATGAGGACTGAATCCTCCTTTTACACTCAGTCTAAATGCCCCTCATGAGTACTGAATACCCATTGCACTCAGTGTAAATGCCCCTCATGAGGACTGAATCCCCTCTTTACACTCAGTCTAAATGCCCCTCATGAGGACTGAATACCCCCTTTACACTCAGACTAAATGCCCCTCATGAGGACTGAATCCCCCCCCCTTTACTCTCAGTCTAAATGTCCGTCATGAGGACTGAATACTCCTTTATAATCAGTCTAAATGCCCCTCATGAGAACTGAATACCCCCTTTACACTCAGTCTAAATGCCCCTCATGAGGACTGAATACCCCCTTATACTCAGACTAAATGCCCCTCATGAGGACTGAATCCCACCCCTTTACTCTCAGTCTAAATGTCCGTCATGAGGACTGAATCCCCCCTTTACACTCAGTCTAAATGCCCCTCATCAGGACTGAATCCCCCACTTTACACACAGTCTAAAAGCCGCTCATGAGGACTGAATTCCCTCTTTACACTCAGTCTAAATGTCCCTCATGAGGACTGAATCCCATTACACTCAGTCTAAATGAGCCTCATGAGGACTGAATCCCCAGTTTACACTCAGTCTAAATGCCCCTCATGAGGTCTGAATCCCCCTTTACATTCAGTCTGAAAGCCCCTCATCGGGACTGAATCCCCTTTACACTCAGTCTAAATGCCCCTCATCAGGACTGCATCCCCCCCTAAACACGCAGTCTAAATGCCCCTCATCAGAACTGAATCCCCATTACACTCAGTCTAAATGCCCCTCATGAAGACTGAATCCCATTTACACTCAGTCTAAATGCCCCTCATGAGGACTGAATCCCCCACTTTACACTCAGTCTAAATGTCCGTCATGAGGTCTGAATAGACCCTTTACACTCAGTCTAAATGTCCCTCATGAGGACTGAATCCACTTTACACTCAGTCTAAATGCCCCTCATGAGTACTGATTTCCCCCTTTACACTCAGACTAAATGCCCCTCATGAGGACTGAATCCTCTTTACACTCAGTATAAATGCCCCTTATCAGGACTGAATACCCCCTTTACACTCAGTCTAAATGCCCCTCATGAGGACTGAATCCCCTTTACACTCAGTCTAAATGCCCCTCATCAGGACTGAATACCATTTACACTCAGTCTAAATGCCCCTCACCAGGACTGAATCCCCCCTTTACACTCAGTCTAAATGCCCCTCATGAGTACTGAATACCCATTTCACTCAGTGTAAATGCCCCTCATGAGGACTGAATACCCCCTTTACACCCAGTCTAAATGCCCCTCATGAGGACTGAATCCACTTTACACTCAGTCTAAATGCCCCTCATGAGGACTGAATCCACCCTTTACACTCAGTCTAAATGCCCCTCATGAGGACTGAATCCACTTCACACTCAGTCTAAATGCCCCTCATGAGGTCTGAATCCACTTTACACTCAGTCTCAATTCCCCTCATGAGGACTGATTCCCCCCTTTACACTCAGTCTAAATGCCCTTCATGAGGACTGAATCCCCTTTACACTCAGTCTAAATGCCCCTCATCAGGACTGAATACCCTTTACACTCAGTCTAAATGCCCCTCATGCGGACTGAATCCAACTGTACACTCAGTCTAAATGCCCCCCATGAGGACTGAATCCTCCCTTTACACTCAGTCTAAATGCCCCTCATGAGTACTGAATACCCATTTCACTCAGTGTAAATGCCCCTCATGAGGACTGAATCCCCTCTTTACACTCAGTCTAAATGCCCCTCATGAGGACTGAATACCCCCTTTACACTCAGACTAAATGCCCCTCATGAGGACTGAATCCCCCCCCCCTTTACTCTCAGTCTAAATGTCCGTCATGAGGACTGAATACTCCTTTATAATCAGTCTAAATGCCCCTCATGAGAACTGAATGCCCCCTTTACACTCAGTCTAAATGCCCCTCATGAGGACTGAATACCCCCTTTACACTCAGTCTAAATGCCCCGCATGAGGACTGAATCCCGCCCCTTTACTCTCAGTCTAAATGTCCGTCATGAGGACTGAATCCCCCCTTTAAACTCAGTCTAAATGCCCCTCATCAGGACTGAATCCCCCACTTTACACTCAGTCTAAAGGCCCCTCATCAGAACTGAATATCCCCCTTTACACTCAGTATAAATGCCCCTCATGAGGACTGAATCCCCTTTACACTCAGTCTAAATGCCCCTCATGAGGACTGAATCCACTTTACACTCAGTCTAAATGCCCCTCATGAGGACTGATTCCCCCCTTTACACAGTCTAAATGCCCTTCATGAGGACTGAATCCCCTTTACACTCAGTCTAAATGCCCCTAATGCGGACTGATTCCACCTGTACACTCAGTCTAAATGCCCCCCATGAGGACTGAATCCTCCTTTTATACTCAGTCTAAATGCCCCTCATGAGTACTGAATACCCATTATACTCAGTGTAAATGCCCCTCATGAGGACTGAATCCCCTCTTTACACTCAGTCTAAATGCCCCTCATGAGGACTGAATACCCCCTTTACACTCAGACTAAATGCCCCTCATGAGGACTGAATCCCCCCCCTTTACTCTCAGTCTAAATGTCCGTCATGAGGACTGAATACCCGTTTATAATCAGTCTAAATGCCCCTCATGAGAACTGAATACTCTTTACACTCAGTCTAAATGCCCCTCATGCGGACTGATTCCACCTGTACACTCAGTCTAAATGCCCCCCATGAGGACTGAATCCACCTTTTATACTCAGTCTAAATGCCCCTCATGAGTACTGAATACCCATTACACTCATTGTAAATGCCCCTCATGAGGACTGAATCCCCTCTTTACACTCAGTCTAAATGCCCCTCATGAGGAGTGAATACCCCCTTTACACTCAGACTAAATGCCCCTCATGAGGACTGAATCCCGCCCCTTTACTCTCAGTCTAAATGTCCCTCATGAGGACTGAATCCCCCCTTTACACTCAGTCTAAAGGCCCCTCATCAGAACTGAATCACCCCCTTTACACTCAGTATAAATGCCCCTCATGAGGACTGAATCCCCTTTACACAGTGTAAATGCCCCTCATGAGGACTGAATCCCCCCTTTACACTCAGTCTAAATGCCCCTCATGAGGACTGAATCCACTTTACACTCAGTCTAAATGCCCCTCATGAGGACTGAATCCCCCCTTTACACTCAGTCTAAATGCCCTTCATGAGGACTGAATCCCCTTTACACTCAGTCTAAATGCCCCTCATCAGGACTGAATACCCTTTACACTCAGTCTAAATGCCCCTCATGCGGACTGATTCCACCTGTACACTCAGTCTAAATGCCCCCCATGAGGACTGAATCCTCCTTTTACACTCAGTCTAAATGCCCCTCATGAGTACTGAATACCCATTACACTCAGTGTAAATGCCCCTCATGAGGACTGAATCCCCTCTTTACACTCAGTCTAAATGCCCCTCATGAGGACTGAATACCCCCTTTACACTCAGACTAAATGCCCCTCATGAGGACTGAATCCCCCCCCTTTACTCTCAGTCTAAATGTCCGTCATGAGGACTGAATACTCCTTTATAATCAGTCTAAATGCCCCTCATGAGAACTGAATACCCCCTTTACACTCAGTCTAAATGCCCCTCATGAGGACTGAATACCCCCTTATACTCAGACTAAATGCCCCTCATGAGGACTGAATCCCACCCCTTTACTCTCAGTCTAAATGTCCGTCATGAGGACTGAATCCCCCCTTTACACTCAGTCTAAATGCCCCTCATCAGGACTGAATCCCCCACTTTACACACAGTCTAAAAGCCGCTCATGAGGACTGAATTCCCTCTTTACACTCAGTCTAAATGCCCCTCATGAGGACTGAATCCCATTACACTCAGTCTAAATGAGCCTCATGAGGACTGAATCCCCAGTTTACACTCAGTCTAAATGCCCCTCATGAGGTCTGAATCCCCCTTTACATTCAGTCTGAAAGCCCCTCATCGGGACTGAATCCCCTTTACACTCAGTCTAAATGCCCCTCATCAGGACTGCATCCCCCCCTAAACACGCAGTCTAAATGCCCCTCATCAGAACTGAATCCCCATTACACTCAGTCTAAATGCCCCTCATGAAGACTGAATCCCATTTACACTCAGTCTAAATGCCCCTCATGAGGACTGAATCCCCCACTTTACACTCAGTCTAAATGTCCGTCATGAGGTCTGAATAGACCCTTTACACTCAGTCTAAATGTCCCTCATGAGGACTGAATCCACTTTACACTCAGTCTAAATGCCCCTCATGAGTACTGATTTCCCCCTTTACACTCAGACTAAATGCCCCTCATGAGGACTGAATCCCCTCTTTACACTCAGTCTAAATGCCCCTCATGAGGACTGAATACCCCCTTTACACTCAGACTAAATGCCCCTCATGAGGACTGAATCCCCCCCCTTTACTCTCAGTCTAAATGTCCGTCATGAGGACTGAATACTCCATTATAATCAGTCTAAATGCCCCTCATGAGAACTGAATACCCCCTTTACACTCAGTCTAAATGCCCCTCATGAGGACTGAATACCCCCTTATACTCAGACTAAATGCCCCTCATGAGGACTGAATCCCACCCCTTTACTCTCAGTCTAAATGTCCGTCATGAGGACTGAATCCCCCCTTTACACTCAGTCTAAATGCCCCTCATCAGGACTGAATCCCCCACTTTACACACAGTCTAAAAGCCGCTCATGAGGACTGAATTCCCTCTTTACACTCAGTCTAAATGCCCCTCATGAGGACTGAATCCCATTACACTCAGTCTAAATGAGCCTCATGAGGACTGAATCCCCAGTTTACACTCAGTCTAAATGCCCCTCATGAGGTCTGAATCCCCCTTTACATTCAGTCTGAAAGCCCCTCATCGGGACTGAATCCCCTTTACACTCAGTCTAAATGCCCCTCATCAGGACTGCATCCCCCCCTAAACACGCAGTCTAAATGCCCCTCATCAGAACTGAATCCCCATTACACTCAGTCTAAATGCCCCTCATGAAGACTGAATCCCATTTACACTCAGTCTAAATGCCCCTCATGAGGACTGAATCCCCCACTTTACACTCAGTCTAAATGTCCGTCATGAGGTCTGAATAGACCCTTTACACTCAGTCTAAATGTCCCTCATGAGGACTGAATCCACTTTACACTCAGTCTAAATGCCCCTCATGAGTACTGATTTCCCCCTTTACACTCAGACTAAATGCCCCTCATGAGGACTGAATCCTCTTTACACTCAGTATAAATGCCCCTTATCAGGACTGAATACCCCCCTTTACACTCAGTCTAAATGCCCCTCATGAGGACTGAATCCCCTTTACACTCAGTCTAAATGCCCCTCATCAGGACTGAATACCATTTACACTCAGTCTAAATGCCCCTCATCAGGACTGAATCCCCCCTTTACACTCAGTCTAAATGCCCATCATGAGGACTGAATACCCCCTTTTTAATCAGTCTAAATGCCCCTCATGAGGACTGAATCGTCCCTTTACACTCAGTCTAAATGCCCCTCATGAGGACTGAATCCCTATTACACTCAGTGTAAATGCCCCTCATGAGGACTGAATCCCCTCTTTACACTCAGTCTAAATTGCCCCCTCATGAGAACTGCATACCCCCTTTACACTCAGTCTAAAATGCCCCCACATGCAGGACTGATTCCACCTGTACACTCAGTCTAAATGCCCCCCCATGAGGACTGAATCCTCCCTTTACACTCAGTCTAAATGCCCCTCATGAGTACTGAATACCCATTACACTCAGTGTAAATGCCCCTCATGAGGACTGAATCCCCCTCTTTACACTCAGTCTAAATGCCCCTCATGAGGACTGAATACCCCCTTTACACTCAGACTAAATGCCCCTCATGAGGACTGAATCCCCCCCCTTTACACTCAGTCTAAATGTCCGTCATGAGGACTGAATACCCCTTCATAATCAGTCTAAATGCCCCTCATGAGAACTGAATACCCCCCTTTACACTCAGTCTAAATGCCCCTCATGAGGTCTGAATACCCCCTTTACACTCAGACTAAATGCCCCTCATGAGGACTGAATCCCGCCCCTTTACTCTCAGTCTTAAATGTCTGTCATGAGGACTGAATCCCCCCTTTACACTCAGTCTAAATGCCCCTCATCAGGACTGAATCCCCCACTTTACACTCAGTCTAAAGGCCCCTCATCAGAACTGAATCACCCCCTTTACACTCAGTATAAATGCCCCTCATGAGGACTGAATCCCCTTTACACTCAGTGTAAATGCCCCTCATGAGGGACTGAATCCCCCCTTTACACTCAGTCTAAATGCCCCCTTCATGAGGACTGAATCCACTTTACACTCAGGACTAAATGCCCCTCATGAGGACTGAATCCCCCCTTTACACTCAGTCTAAATGCCCCTCATGAGGACTGAATCCACTTTACACTCAGTCTAAATGCCCCTCATGAGGGGACTGATTCCCCCTTTACACTCAGTCTAAATCCCCTTTATGAGGACTGAATCCCCCTTTACACCCAGTCTAAATGCCCCTCATCAGGACTGAATACCCTTTACACTCAGTCTAAATGCCCCTCATGCGGACTGAATACCCCCCTTTACACTCAGACTAAATGCCCCCTCATGAGGACTGGAATCCCGCCCCTTTACTCTCAGTCTAAATGTCCCGTCATGAGGACTGAATCCCCCCTTTACACTCAGTGTAAATGCCCCTCATCAGGACTGAATCCCCCACTTTACACTCAGTCTAAATGCCCCTCATGAGGACCTGGAATCCACTTTTACACTCAGTCTAAATGAGCCTCATGAGGACTGTATCCCCCCTTTACACTCAGTCTAAATGCCCCTCATGAGGACTGAATCCACTTTACACTCAGTCTATAATGCCCCTCATGAGGACTGATTCCCCCCTTTACACTCAGTCTAAATGCCCTTCATGAGGACTGAATCCCCTTTACACTCAGTCTAAATGCCCCTAATGCGGACTGATTCCACCTGTACACTCAGTCTAAATGCCCCCCATGAGGACTGAATCCTCCTTTTATACTCAGTCTAAATGCCCCTCATGAGTACTGAATAACCCATTACACTCAGTGTAAATGCCCCTCATGAGGACTGAATCCCCTCTTTACACTCAGTCTAAATGCCCCTCATGAGGGACTGAATCCCCCCCTTTACACTCAGTCTAAATGCCCCTCATGAGGACTGAATCCACTTTACACTCAGTCTAAATGCCCCTCATGAGGACTGAATCCCCCCTTTACACTCAGTCTAAATGCCCCCTCATGAGGACTGAATCCACTTTACACTCAGTTCTAAATGCCCCTCATGAGGACTGATTCCCCCCTTTACACTCAGTCTAAATGCCCTTCATGAGGACTGAATCCCCTTTTACACTCAGTCTAAATGCCCCTCATCAGGACTGAATACCCTTTACACTCAGTCTAAATGCACCTCATGCGGGACTGATTCCACCTGTACCACTCAGTCTAAATGCCCCCCATGAGGGACTGAATCCTCCTTTTACACTCAGTCTAAATGCCCCTCATGAGTACTGAATACCCATTACACTCAGTGTAAATGCCCCTCATGAGGACTGAATCCCCTCTTTACACTCAGTCTAAATGCCCCTCATGAGGACTGAATACCCCCTTTACACTCAGTCTAAATGCCCCGCATGAGGACTGAATCCCCTTTACACTCAGTCTAAATGCCCCTCAGGAGGACTGATTACCCCTTATAAACTCAGACTAAATGCCCCTCATGAGCGCTGAATCCCCCTTTACACTCAGTCTAAATCCCCCTCATGAGGACTGAATCCCCCCATTACACTCAGTCTAAATGAGCCTCATGAGGGACTGAATCCCCATTACACGCTGTCTAAATGCCACTCGTGAGGACTGAATCCCCCTGTACACTCAGTCTAAAATGCCCCTCAGGAGGACAGAATATCCCCTTTACACTCTGTCTAAATGCCCCTCATGAGGACTGAATACCCCATTTACCCTCAGTCTGAATGCCCCCCCAATGAGGACAGAATCCCCCCCCTTTACACTCAGTCTAAATGCCCCTCATCAGGACTGAATCCCCCCCATACACTCAGTCTAAATGCCCCTCATAAGGGCTGAATACCCCCTTTACACCCAGTCTAAATGCCCAACATCAAGACTGAATCCCCTTTATACTCAGTCTAAATGCCCCTCATCAGGACAGAATCCCGTTTATAGTCAGTCTAAATGCCCCTCATGAGGACTGAATACTCCTTTACAATCAGTTTAAATAGGCCTCATGAGGACTGAATCGCACCTTTACACTCTATCTAAATGTCCCCCTCATGAGGACTGAATAACACCCCTTTACACTCAGTCTAAATGCCCCTCATTAGGTCTGAATCCGCCCTTTTACACTCAGTCTAAATGCCCCTCATGAAGACTGAATACCCTTTTTACACACAGTATAAATGCCCCTCATGCGGACCTGAATCCCCCCCTATACACTCAGTCTAAATGCCCCTCATCAGGACTGAATCTCCGTTACACTCAGTCTAAATGCCCCTCATTAGGTCTGAATCCGCCCTTTTTACACTCAGTCTAAATGCCCCTCATGAAGACTGAATACCCTTTTTACACACAGTATAAATGCCCCTCATGCGGACTGAATCCCCCCCCTATACACTCAGTCTAAATGCCCCTCATCAGGACTGAATCTCCGTTACACTCAGTCTAAATGCCCGTCTTGAGGACTGAATGCCCCCTTTACACTCAGTCTAAATGCCCCTCATCAGGACAGAATCCCCTTTACACTCAGTCTAAATTCCCCCTCATCAGGACTGAATCCCCCACTTTACACTCAGTCTAAATGCCCCTCATGAGGACTGAATACCCCCTTTACACTCAGTCTAAATGCTCCTCATGAGGACTGAATCCCCCCTTTACGCTCAGTCAAAATACCCTCATCAGGACTGAATCCCCCCTTTACACTCAGTCTAAATGCCCCTCATCAGGACTGAATCCCCCCCTTTACACTCAGTCTAAATGCCCCTCATGAGGACTGAATCCCCTCTTTACCCTCAGTCTAAACGCCCCTCATGAGGACTGAATCCCCCATTACACTCAGTCTAAATGAGCCTCATGAGGACTGAATCCCCAGTTTACACTCAGTCTAAATGCCCCTCATGAGGACTGAATCCCCCTTTACATTCAGTTTAAATTCCCCTCTTGGGTAAGGAATCCTCTTTACACTCAGTCTAAATGCCCCTCATGAGGTCTGAATCCCCTCTTTACCCTCAGTCTAAATGCCCTTCATGAGGACTGAATCCCCCATTACACTCAGTCTAAATGAGCCTCATGAGGACAGAATCCCCAGTTTACACTCAGTCGAAATGCCCCTCATGAGGACTGAATCCCCCTTTACATTCAGTTTAAATGCCCCTCATGGGGAAGGAATCCTCTTTACACTCAGTCTAAAGGCCCCTCATCAGAACTGAATCACCCCCTTTACACTCAGTATAAATGCCCCTCATGAGGACTGAATCCACTTTACACTCAGTCTAAATGCCCCTCAGGAGGACTGATTACCCCTTATAAACTCAGACTAAATGCCCCTCATGAGCGCTGAATCCCCTTTACACTCAGTCTAAATCCCCCTCATGAGGACTGAATCCCCCCATTACACTCAGTCTAAATGAGCCTCATGAGGACTGAATCCCCATTACACGCTGTCTAAATGCCACTCGTGAGGACTGAATCCCCTGTACACTCAGTCTAAATGCCCCTCAGGAGGACAGAATATCCCCTTTACACTCTGTCTAAATGCCCCTCATGAGGACTGAATACCCATTTACCCTCAGTCGAATGCCCCCCATGAGGACAGAATCCCCCCCCTTTACACTCAGTCTAAATGCCCCTCATCAGGACTGAATCCCCCCCATACACTCAGTCTAAATGCCCCTCATAAGGGCTGAATACCCCCTTTACACCCAGTCTAAATGCCCAACATCAAGACTGAATCCCCTTTATACTCAGTCTAAATGCCCCTCATCAGGACAGAATCCCGTTTATTAGTCAGTCTAAATGCCCCTCATGAGGACTGAATACTCCTTTACAATCAGTTTAAATAGGCCTCATGAGGACTGAATCGCACCTTTACACTCTATCTAAATGTCCCTCATGAGGACTGAATAACACCCTTTACACTCAGTCTAAATGCCCCTCATTAGGTCTGAATCCGCCCTTTTACACTCAGTCTAAATGCCCCTCATGAAGACTGAATACCCTTTTTACACACAGTATAAATGCCCCTCATGCGGACTGAATCCCCCCCTATACACTCAGTCTAAATGCCCCTCATCAGGACTGAATCTCCGTTACACTCAGTCTAAATGCCCCTCATTAGGTCTGAATCCGCCCTTTTACACTCAGTCTAAATGCCCCTCATGAAGACTGAATACCCTTTTTACACACAGTATAAATGCCCCTCATGCGGACTGAATCCCCCCCTATACACTCAGTCTAAATGCCCCTCATCAGGACTGAATCTCCGTTACACTCAGTCTAAATGCCCGTCTTGAGGACTGAATGCCCCCTTTACACTCAGTCTAAATGCCCCTCATCAGGACAGAATCCCCTTTACACTCAGTCTAAATTCCCCTCATCAGGACTGAATCCCCCACTTTACACTCAGTCTAAATGCCCCTCATGAGGACTGAATACCCCCTTTACACTCAGTCTAAATGCTCCTCATGAGGACTGAATCCCCCCTTTACGCTCAGTCAAAATACCCTCATCAGGACTGAATCCCCCCTTTACACTCAGTCTAAATGCCCCTCATCAGGACTGAATCCCCCCCTTTACACTCAGTCTAAATGCCCCTCATGAGGACTGAATCCCCTCTTTACCCTCAGTCTAAACGCCCCTCATGAGGACTGAATCCCCCATTACACTCAGTCTAAATGAGCCTCATGAGGACTGAATCCCCAGTTTACACTCAGTCTAAATGCCCCTCATGAGGACTGAATCCCCCTTTACATTCAGTTTAAATTCCCCTCTTGGGTAAGGAATCCTCTTTACACTCAGTCTAAATGCCCCTCATGAGGTCTGAATCCCCTCTTTACCCTCAGTCTAAATGCCCTTCATGAGGACTGAATCCCCCATTACACTCAGTCTAAATGAGCCTCATGAGGACAGAATCCCCAGTTTACACTCAGTCGAAATGCCCCTCATGAGGACTGAATCCCCCTTTACATTCAGTTTAAATGCCCCTCATGGGGAAGGAATCCTCTTTACACTCAGTCTAAAGGCCCCTCATCAGAACTGAATCACCCCCTTTACACTCAGTATAAATGCCCCTCATGAGGACTGAATCCACTTTACACTCAGTCTAAATGCCCCTCATGAGGACTGAATCCACCCTTTACACTCAGTCTAAATGCCCCTCATGAGGACTGAATCCACTTCACACTCAGTCTAAATGCCCCTCATGAGGACTGAATCCACTTTACACTCAGTCTAAATTCCGCTCATGAGGACTGATTCCCCCCTTTACACTCAGTCTAAATGCCCTTCATGAGGACTGAATCCCCTTTACACTCAGTCTAAATGCCCCTCATCAGGACTGAATACCCTTTACACTCAGTCTAAATGCCCCTCATGCGGACTGAATCCACCTGTACACTCAGTCTAAATGCCCCCCATGAGGACTGAATCCTCCCTTTACACTCAGTCTAAATGCCCCTCATGAGTACTGAATACCCATTTCACTCAGTGTAAATGCCCCTCATGAGGACTGAATCCCCTCTTTACACTCAGTCTAAATGCCCCTCATGAGGACTGAATACCCCCTTTACACTCAGATTAAATGCCCCTCATGAGGACTGAATCCCCCCCCCCCTTTACTCTCAGTCTAAATGTCCGTCATGAGGACTGAATACTCCTTTATAATCAGTCTAAATGCCCCTCATGAGAACTGAATACCCCCTTTACACTCAGTCTAAATGCCCCTCATGAGGACTGAATACCCCCTTTACACTCAGTCTAAATGCCCCTCATGAGGACTGAATCCCGCCCCTTTACTCTCAGTCTAAATGTCCGTCATGAGGACTGAATCCCCCCTTTAAACTGAGTCTAAATGCCCCTCATCAGGACTGAATCCCCCACTTTACACTCAGTCTAAAGGCCCCTCATCAGAACTGAATATCCCCCTTTACACTCAGTATAAATGCCCCTCATGAGGACTGAATCCCCTTTACACTCAGTGTAAATGCCCTTCATGAGGACTGAATCCCCCCTTTACACTCAGTCTAAATGCCCCTCATGAGGACTGAATCCACTTTACACTCAGTTTAAATGAGCCTCATGAGGACTGAATCCCCCCTTTACACTCAGTCTAAATGCCCCTCATGAGGACTGAATCCACTTTACACTCAGTCTAAATGCCCCTCATGAGGACTGATTCCCCCCTTTACACTCAGTCTAAATGCCCTTCATGAGGACTGAATCCGCTTTACACTCAGTCTAAATGCCCCTAATGCGGACTGATTCCACCTGTACACTCAGTCTAAATGCCCCCCATGAGGACTGAATCCTCCTTTTATACTCAGTCTAAATGCCCCTCATGAGTACTGAATACCCATTATACTCAGTGTAAATGCCCCTCATGAGGACTGAATCCCCACTTTACACTCAGTCTAAATGCCCCTCGTGAGGACTGAATACCCCCTTTACACTCAGACTAAATGCCCCTCATGAGGACTGAATCCCCCCCCTTTACTCTCAGTCTAAATGTCCGTCATGAGGACTGAATACCCGTTTATAATCAGTCTAAATGCCCCTCATGAGAACTGAATACTCTTTACACTCAGTCTAAATGCCCCTCATGCGGACTGATTCCACCTGTACACTCAGTCTAAATGCCCCCCATGAGGACTGAATCCACCTTTTATACTCAGTCTAAATGCCCCTCATGAGTACTGAATACCCATTACACTCATTGTAAATGCCCCTCATGAGGACTGAATCCCCTCTTTACACTCAGTCTAAATGTCCCTCATGAGGACTGAATCCCCCCTTTACACTCAGTCTAAATGCCCCTCATCAGGACTGAATCCCCCACTTTACACTCAGTCTAAAGGCCCCTCATCAGAACTGAATCACCCCCTTTACACTCAGTATAAATGCCCCTCATGAGGACTGAATCCCCTTTACACAGTGTAAATGCCCCTCATGAGGACTGAATCCCCCCTTTACACTCAGTCTAAATGCCCCTCATGAGGACTGAATCCACTTTACACTCAGTCTAAATGCCCCTCATGAGGACTGAATCCCCCCTTTACACTCAGTCTAAATGCCCTTCATGAGGACTGAATCCCCTTTACACTCAGTCTAAATGCCCCTCATCAGGACTGAATACCCTTTACACTCAGTCTAAATGCCCCTCATGCGGACTGATTCCACCTGTACACTCAGTCTAAATGCCCCCCATGAGGACTGAATCCTCCTTTTACACTCAGTCTAAATGCCCCTCATGAGTACTGAATACCCATTACACTCAGTGTAAATGCCCCTCATGAGGACTGAATCCCCTCTTTACACTCAGTCTAAATGCCCCTCATGAGGACTGAATACCCCCTTTACACTCAGACTAAATGCCCCTCATGAGGACTGAATCCCCCCCCCTTTACTCTCAGTCTAAATGTCCGTCATGAGGACTGAATACTCCTTTATAATCAGTCTAAATGCCCCTCATGAGAACTGAATACCCCCTTTACACTCAGTCTAAATGCCCCTCATGAGGACTGAATACCCCCTTATACTCAGACTAAATGCCCCTCATGAGGACTGAATCCCACCCCTTTACTCTCAGTCTAAATGTCCGTCATGAGGACTGAATCCCCCCTTTACACTCAGTCTAAATGCCCCTCATCAGGACTGAATCCCCCACTTTACACACAGTCTAAAAGCCGCTCATGAGGACTGAATTCCCTCTTTACACTCAGTCTAAATGCCCCTGATGAGGACTGAATCCCATTACACTCAGTCTAAATGAGCCTCATGAGGACTGAATCCCCAGTTTACACTCAGTCTAAATGCCCCTCATGAGGACTGAATCCCCCACTTTACACTCAGTCTAAATGTCCGTCATGAGGACTGAATAGACCCTTTACACTCAGTCTAAATGCCCCTCATGAGGACTGAATCCACTTTACACTCAGTCTAAATGCCCCTCATGAGTACTGATTTCCCCCTTTACACTCAGACTAAATGCCCCTCATGAGGACTGAATCCTCTTTACACTCAGTATAAATGCCCCTTATCAGGACTGAATACCCCCTTTACACTCAGTCTAAATGCCCCTCATGAGGACTGAATCCCCTTAACACTCAGTCTAAATGCCCCTCATCAGGACTGAATACCATTTACACTCAGTCTAAATGCCCCTCATCAGGACTGAATCCCCCCTTTACACTCAGTCTAAATGCCCATCATGAGGACTGAATACCCCCTTTTAATCAGTCTAAATGCCCCTCATGAGGACTGAATCGTCCCTTTACACTCAGTCTAAATGCCCCTCATGAGGACTGAATCCCTATTACACTCAGTGTAAATGCCCCTCATGAGGACTGAATCCCCTCTTTACACTCAGTCTAAATGCCCCTCATGAGAACTGCATACCCCCTTTACACTCAGTCTAAATGCCCCACATGCAGACTGATTCCACCTGTACACTCAGTCTAAATGCCCCCAATGAGGACTGAATCCTCCCTTTACACTCAGTCTAAATGCCCCTCATGAGTACTGAATACCCATTACACTCAGTGTAAATGCCCCTCATGAGGACTGAATCCCCACTTTACACTCAGTCTAAATGCCCCTCATGAGGACTGAATACCCCCTTTACACTCAGACTAAATGCCCCTCATGAGGACAGAATCCCCCCCTTTACTCTCAGTCTAAATGTCCGTCATGAGGACTGAATACCCCTTCATAATCAGTCTAAATGCCCCTCATGAGAACTGAATACCCCCTTTACACTCAGTCTAAATGCCCCTCATGAGGTCTGAATACCCCCTTTACACTCAGAGTAAATGCCCCTCATGAGGACTGAATCCCGCCCCTTTACTCTCAGTCTAAATGTCTGTCATGAGGACTGAATCCCCCCTTTACACTCAGTCTAAATGCCCCTCATCAGGACTGAATCCCCCACTTTACACTCAGTCTAAAGGCCCCTCATCAGAACTGAATCACCCCCTTTACACTCAGTATAAATGCCCCTCATGAGGACTGAATCCCCTTTACACTCAGTGTAAATGCCCCTCATGAGGACTGAATCCCCCCTTTACACTCAGTCTAAATGCCCCTCATGAGGACTGAATCCACTTTACACTCAGACTAAATGCCCCTCATGAGGACTGAATCCCCCCTTTACACTCAGTCTAAATGCCCCTCATGAGGACTGAATCCACTTTACACTCAGTCTAAATGCCCCTCATGAGGACTGATTCCCCCCTTTACACTCAGTCTAAATGCCCTTTATGAGGACTGAATCTCCTTTACACTCAGTCTAAATGCCCCTCATCAGGACTAAATACCCTTTACACTCAGTCTAAATGCCCCTCATGCGGACTGAATACCCCCTTTACACTCAGACTAAATGCCCCTCATGAGGACTGAATCCCGACCCTTTACTCTCAGTCTAAATGCCCCTCATCAGGACTGAATCCCCCACTTTACACTCAGTCTAAAGGCCCCTCATCAGAACTGAATCACCCCCTTTACACTCAGTATAAATGCCCCTCATGAGGACTGAATCCCCTTTACACTCAGTCTAAATGCCCCTCATGAGGACTGAATCCCCCCTTTACACTCAGTCTAAATGCCCCTCATGAGGACTAAATCCACTTTACACTCAGTCTAAATGAGCCTCATGAGGACTGTATCCCCCCTTTACACTCAGTCTAAATGCCCCTCATGAGGACTGAATCCACTTTACACTCAGTCTAAATGCCCCTCATGAGGACTGATTCCCCCCTTTACACTCAGTCTAAATGCCCTTCATGAGGACTGAATCCCCTTTACACTCAGTCTAAATGCCCCTAATGCGGACTGATTCCACCTGTACACTCAGTCTAAATGCCCCCCATGAGGACTGAATCCTCCTTTTATACTCAGTCTAAATGCCCCTCATGAGTACTGAATACCCATTACACTCAGTGTAAATGCCCCTCATGAGGACTGAATCCCCTCTTTACACTCAGTCTAAATGCCCCTCATGAGGACTGAATCCCCCCTTTACACTCAGTCTAAATGCCCCTCATGAGGACTGAATCCACTTTACACTCAGTCTAAATGCCCCTCATGAGGACTGAATCCCCCCTTTACACTCAGTCTAAATGCCCCTCATGAGGACTGAATCCACTTTACACTCAGTCTAAATGCCCCTCATGAGGACTGATTCCCCCCTTTACACTCAGTCTAAATGCCCTTCATGAGGACTGAATCCCCTTTACACTCAGTCTAAATGCCCCTCATCAGGACTGAATACCCTTTACACTCAGTCTAAATGCCCCTCATGCGGACTGATTCCACCTGTACACTCAGTCTAAATGCCCCCCATGAGGACTGAATCCTCCTTTTACACTCAGTCTAAATGCCCCTCATGAGTACTGAATACCCATTACACTCAGAGTAAATGCCCCTCATGAGGACTGAATCCCCTCTTTACACTCAGTCTAAATGCCCCTCATGAGGACTGAATACCCCCTTTACACTCAGTCTAAATGCCCCGCATGAGGACTGAATCCCCTTTACACTCAGTCTAAATGCCCCTCAGGAGGACTGATTACCCCTTATAAACTCAGACTAAATGCCCCTCATGAGCGCTGAATCCCCTTTACACTCAGTCTAAATCCCCCTCATGAGGACTGAATCCCCCCATTACACTCAGTCTAAATGAGCCTCATGAGGACTGAATCCCCATTACACGCTGTCTAAATGCCACTCGTGAGGACTGAATCCCCTGTACACTCAGTCTAAATGCCCCTCAGGAGGACAGAATATCCCCTTTACACTCTGTCTAAATGCCCCTCATGAGGACTGAATACCCATTTACCCTCAGTCTGAATGCCCCCCATGAGGACAGAATCCCCCCCCTTTACACTCAGTCTAAATGCCCCTCATCAGGACTGAATCCCCCCCATACACTCAGTCTAAATGCCCCTCATGAGGACTGAATACCCACTTTACACTCAGTCTAAAAGCCACTCATCAGGACTGAATTCCCTCTTTATACTCAGTCTAAATGCCCCTCATGAGGACTGAATCCCCCATTACACTCAGTCTAAATGAGCCTCATGAGGACTGAATCCCAAGTTAACACTCAGTCTAAATGCCCCTCATGAGGACTGAAACCCCCTTTACATTCAGTCTAAATGCCCCTCATCGGGACTGAATCCCCTTTACACTCAGTCTAAATGCCCCTCATGAGGAATGAACACCCCCTTTACAATCAGTCTAAATGCCCCTCATCAGAACTGAATCCCCATTACAGTCTAAATGCCCCTCATGAAGACTGAATCCCATTTATACTCAGTCTAAATGCCCCTCATGAGGACTGAATCCCCTTTACACTCAGTCTAAATGCCCCTCATGAGGACTGAATACCCCTTTATAATCAGTCTAAATGAGCCCCATGAAGTCTGAATACCCCCTTTACACTCTGTCTAAATGCCCTTCATGAGGACTGAATCCCCTTTACACTCAGTCTAAATGCCCCTCATGAGGACTGAATCCACTTTACACAGTATAAATGCCCCTCATCAAGAATGAAGACCCCCTTTACACTCAGTCTAAATGCCCCTCATGAGGACTGAATCCCCTTAAAAATCAGTCTAAATGCCCCTCATCAGGACTGAATACCCTTTACACTCAGTCTAAATGCCCCTCATGAGGACTGATTCCACCTTTACACTCAGTCTAAATGCCCCTCATCAGGACTGAATCCACCCTTTACACTCAGTCTAAATGCCCTTCATGAGGACTGAATACCCCCTTTTAATCAGTCTAAATGCCGCTCATGAGGACTGAATCCTCCCTTTACACTCAGTCTAAATGCCCCTAATGAGGACTGAATCCCCATTACACTCAGTGTAAATGCCCCTCATGAGGACTGAATCCCCTCTTTAGTCAGTCTAAATGCCCCTCATGAGAACTGAATACCCCCTTTACACTCAGTCTAAATGCCCCTCAAGAGGACTGAATCCACTTTACACTCAGTCTAAATGCCCCTCATGAGGACTGATTCCCCTATTTACACTCAGTCTAAATGCCCCTCATGAGGACTGAATCCTCTTTACACTCAGTCTAAATGCCCCTCATGAGGACTGAATACCCATTACACTCAGTCTAAATGCCCCGCATGAGAACTGAATACCCCCTTTACACTCAGTCTAAATGACCCTCATGAGGACTGAATACGCCATTTACACTCAGTCTAAATGAGCCTCATGAGGATGATTCCCCACTACACGCTGTCTAAATGCCCCTCGTGAGGACTGAATCCCCTGTACACTCAGTCTAAATGCCCCTCATGAGGACTGAATCCCCTTTACACTCAGACTAAATGCCCCTCATGTGGACTGAATCCACTTTACACTCAGTCTAAATGCCCATCATGAGGACTGAATCCACTTTACACTCAGTCTAAATGCCCCTCATGAGGACTGATTCCCCCCTTTACACTCAGTCTAAATGCCCCTCATGAGGACTGAATCCCCTTTACACTCAGTCTAAATGCCCCTCATCAGGACTGAATATCCCCGTTACACTTAGTCTAAATGCCCCTCATGAGGACTGAATCCACTTCACACTCAGTCTAAATGCCCCTCATGAGGTCTGAATCCACTTTACACTCAGTCTCAATTCCCCTCATGAGGACTGATTCCCCCCTTTACACTCAGTCTAAATGCCCTTCATGAGGACTGAATCCCCTTTACACTCAGTCTAAATGCCCCTCATCAGGACTGAATACCCTTTACACTCAGTCTAAATGCCCCTCATGCGGACTGAATCCAACTGTACACTCAGTCTAAATGCCCCCCATGAGGACTGAATCCTCCCTTTACACTCAGTCTAAATGCCCTTCATGAGTACTGAATACCCATTTCACTCAGTGTAAATGCCCCTCATGAGGACTGAATCCCCTCTTTACACTCAGTCTAAATGCCCCTCATGAGGACTGAATACCCCCTTTACACTCAGACTAAATGCCCCTCATGAGGACTGAATCCCCCCCCTTTACTCTCAGTCTAAATGTCCGTCATGAGGACTGAATACTCCTTTATAATCAGTCTAAATGCCCCTCATGAGAACTGAATGCCCCCTTTACACTCAGTCTAAATGCCCCTCATGAGGACTGAATACCCCCTTTACACTCAGTCTAAATGCCCCGCATGAGGACTGAATCCCGCCCCTTTACTCTCAGTCTAAATGTCCGTCATGAGGACTGAATCCCCCCTTTAAACTCAGTCTAAATGCCCCTCATCAGGACTGAATCCCCCACTTTACACTCAGTCTAAAGGCCCCTCATCAGAACTGAATATCCCCCTTTACACTCAGTATAAATGCCCCTCATGAGGACTGAATCCCCTTTACACTCAGTCTAAATGCCCCTCATGAGGACTGAATCCACTTTACACTCAGTCTAAATGCCCCTCATGAGGACTGATTCCCCCCTTTACACAGTCTAAATGCCCTTCATGAGGACTGAATCCCCTTTACACTCAGTCTAAATGCCCCTAATGCGGACTGATTCCACCTGTACACTCAGTCTAAATGTCCGTCATGAGGACTGAATACCCCTTCATAATCAGTCTAAATGCCCCTCATGAGAACTGAATACCCCCTTTACACTCAGTCTAAATGCCCCTCATGAGGTCTGAATACCCCCTTTACACTCAGACTAAATGCCCCTCATGAGGACTGAATCCCGCCCCTTTACTCTCAGTCTAAATGTCTGTCATGAGGACTGAATCCCCCCTTTACACTCAGTCTAAATGCCCCTCATCAGGACTGAATCCCCCACTTTACACTCAGTCTAAAGGCCCCTCATCAGAACTGAATCACCCCCTTTACACTCAGTATAAATGCCCCTCATGAGGACTGAATCCCCTTTACACTCAGTGTAAATGCCCCTCATGAGGACTGAATCCCCCCTTTACACTCAGTCTAAATGCCCCTCATGAGGACTGAATCCACTTTACACTCAGACTAAATGCCCCTCATGAGGACTGAATCCCCCCTTTACACTCAGTCTAAATGCCCCTCATGAGGACTGAATCCACTTTACACTCAGTCTAAATGCCCCTCATGAGGACTGATTCCCCCCTTTACACTCAGTCTAAATGCCCTTTATGAGGACTGAATCCCCTTTACACTCAGTCTAAATGCCCCTCATCAGGACTGAATACCCTTTACACTCAGTCTAAATGCCCCTCATGCGGACTGAATACCCCCTTTACACTCAGACTAAATGCCCCTCATGAGGACTGAATCCCGCCCCTTTACTCTCAGTCTAAATGTCCGTCATGAGGACTGAATCCCCCCTTTACACTCAGTGTAAATGCCCCTCATCAGGACTGAATCCCCCACTTTACACTCAGTCTAAATGCCCCTCATGAGGACTGAATCCACTTTACACTCAGTCTAAATGAGCCTCATGAGGACTGTATCCCCCCTTTACACTCAGTCTAAATGCCCCTCATGAGGACTGAATCCACTTTACACTCAGTCTAAATGCCCCTCATGAGGACTGATTCCCCCCTTTACACTCAGTCTAAATGCCCTTCATGAGGACTGAATCCCCTTTACACTCAGTCTAAATGCCCCTAATGCGGACTGATTCCACCTGTACACTCAGTCTAAATGCCCCCCATGAGGACTGAATCCTCCTTTTATACTCAGTCTAAATGCCCCTCATGAGTACTGAATACCCATTACACTCAGTGTAAATGCCCCTCATGAGGACTGAATCCCCTCTTTACACTCAGTCTAAATGCCCCTCATGAGGACTGAATCCCCCCTTTACACTCAGTCTAAATGCCCCTCATGAGGACTGAATCCACTTTACACTCAGTCTAAATGCCCCTCATGAGGACTGAATCCCCCCTTTACACTCAGTCTAAATGCCCCTCATGAGGACTGAATCCACTTTACACTCAGTCTAAATGCCCCTCATGAGGACTGATTCCCCCCTTTACACTCAGTCTAAATGCCCTTCATGAGGACTGAATCCCCTTTACACTCAGTCTAAATGCCCCTCATCAGGACTGAATACCCTTTACACTCAGTCTAAATGCCCCTCATGCGGACTGATTCCACCTGTACACTCAGTCTAAATGCCCCCCATGAGGACTGAATCCTCCTTTTACACTCAGTCTAAATGCCCCTCATGAGTACTGAATACCCATTACACTCAGTGTAAATGCCCCTCATGAGGACTGAATCCCCTCTTTACACTCAGTCTAAATGCCCCTCATGAGGACTGAATACCCCCTTTACACTCAGTCTAAATGCCCCGCATGAGGACTGAATCCCCTTTACACTCAGTCTAAATGCCCCTCAGGAGGACTGATTACCCCTTATAAACTCAGACTAAATGCCCCTCATGAGCGCTGAATCCCCTTTACACTCAGTCTAAATCCCCCTCATGAGGACTGAATCCCCCCATTACACTCAGTCTAAATGAGCCTCATGAGGACTGAATCCCCATTACACGCTGTCTAAATGCCACTCGTGAGGACTGAATCCCCTGTACACTCAGTCTAAATGCCCCTCAGGAGGACAGAATATCCCCTTTACACTCTGTCTAAATGCCCCTCATGAGGACTGAATACCCATTTACCCTCAGTCTGAATGCCCCCCATGAGGACAGAATCCCCCCCCTTTACACTCAGTCTAAATGCCCCTCATCAGGACTGAATCCCCCCCATACACTCAGTCTAAATGCCCCTCATAAGGGCTGAATACCCCCTTTACACCCAGTCTAAATGCCCAACATCAAGACTGAATCCCCTTTATACTCAGTCTAAATGCCCCTCATCAGGACAGAATCCCGTTTATAGTCAGTCTAAATGCCCCTCATGAGGACTGAATACTCCTTTACAATCAGTTTAAATAGGCCTCATGAGGACTGAATCGCACCTTTACACTCTATCTAAATGTCCCTCATGAGGACTGAATAACACCCTTTACACTCAGTCTAAATGCCCCTCATTAGGTCTGAATCCGCCCTTTTACACTCAGTCTAAATGCCCCTCATGAAGACTGAATACCCTTTTTACACACAGTATAAATGCCCCTCATGCGGACTGAATCCCCCCCTATACACTCAGTCTAAATGCCCCTCATCAGGACTGAATCTCCGTTACACTCAGTCTAAATGCCCGTCTTGAGGACTGAATGCCCCCTTTACACTCAGACTAAATGCCCCTCATGAGTACTGAATCCCCCTTTACACTCAGTCTAAATGCCCCTCATCAGGACAGAATCCCCTTTACACTCAGTCTAAATTCCCCTCATCAGGACTGAATCCCCCACTTTACACTCAGTCTAAATGCCCCTCATGAGGACTGAATACCCCCTTTACACTCAGTCTAAATGCTCCTCATGAGGACTGAATCCCCCCTTTACGCTCAGTCAAAATACCCTCATCAGGACTGAATCCCCCCTTTACACTCAGTCTAAATGCCCCTCATCAGGACTGAATCCCCCCCTTTACACTCAGTCTAAATGCCCCTCATGAGGACTGAATCCCCTCTTTACCCTCAGTCTAAACGCCCCTCATGAGGACTGAATCCCCCATTACACTCAGTCTAAATGAGCCTCATGAGGACTGAATCCCCAGTTTACACTCAGTCTAAATGCCCCTCATGAGGACTGAATCCCCCTTTACATTCAGTTTAAATTCCCCTCTTGGGTAAGGAATCCTCTTTACACTTAGTCTAAATGCCCCTCATGAGGTCTGAATCCCCTCTTTACCCTCAGTCTAAATGCCCTTCATGAGGACTGAATCCCCCATTACACTCAGTCTAAATGAGCCTCATGAGGACAGAATCCCCAGTTTACACTCAGTCGAAATGCCCCTCATGAGGACTGAATCCCCCTTTACATTCAGTTTAAATGCCCCTCATGGGGAAGGAATCCTCTTTACACTCAGTCTAAAGGCCCCTCATCAGAACTGAATCACCCCCTTTACACTCAGTATAAATGCCCCTCATGAGGACTGAATCCACTTTACACTCAGTCTAAATGCCCCTCATGAGGACTGAATCCACCCTTTACACTCAGTCTAAATGCCCCTCATGAGGACTGAATCCACTTCACACTCAGTCTAAATGCCCCTCATGAGGACTGAATCCACTTTACACTCAGTCTAAATTCCGCTCATGAGGACTGATTCCCCCCTTTACACTCAGTCTAAATGCCCTTCATGAGGACTGAATCCCCTTTACACTCAGTCTAAATGCCCCTCATCAGGACTGAATACCCTTTACACTCAGTCTAAATGCCCCTCATGCGGACTGAATCCACCTGTACACTCAGTCTAAATGCCCCCCATGAGGACTGAATCCTCCCTTTACACTCAGTCTAAATGCCCCTCATGAGTACTGAATACCCATTTCACTCAGTGTAAATGCCCCTCATGAGGACTGAATCCCCTCTTTACACTCAGTCTAAATGCCCCTCATGAGGACTGAATACCCCCTTTACACTCAGATTAAATGCCCCTCATGAGGACTGAATCCCCCCCCCCCTTTACTCTCAGTCTAAATGTCCGTCATGAGGACTGAATACTCCTTTATAATCAGTCTAAATGCCCCTCATGAGAACTGAATACCCCCTTTACACTCAGTCTAAATGCCCCTCATGAGGACTGAATACCCCCTTTACACTCAGTCTAAATGCCCCTCATGAGGACTGAATCCCGCCCCTTTACTCTCAGTCTAAATGTCCGTCATGAGGACTGAATCCCCCCTTTAAACTGAGTCTAAATGCCCCTCATCAGGACTGAATCCCCCACTTTACACTCAGTCTAAAGGCCCCTCATCAGAACTGAATATCCCCCTTTACACTCAGTATAAATGCCCCTCATGAGGACTGAATCCCCTTTACACTCAGTGTAAATGCCCTTCATGAGGACTGAATCCCCCCTTTACACTCAGTCTAAATGCCCCTCATGAGGACTGAATCCACTTTACACTCAGTTTAAATGAGCCTCATGAGGACTGAATCCCCCCTTTACACTCAGTCTAAATGCCCCTCATGAGGACTGAATCCACTTTACACTCAGTCTAAATGCCCCTCATGAGGACTGATTCCCCCCTTTACACTCAGTCTAAATGCCCTTCATGAGGACTGAATCCGCTTTACACTCAGTCTAAATGCCCCTAATGCGGACTGATTCCACCTGTACACTCAGTCTAAATGCCCCCCATGAGGACTGAATCCTCCTTTTATACTCAGTCTAAATGCCCCTCATGAGTACTGAATACCCATTATACTCAGTGTAAATGCCCCTCATGAGGACTGAATCCCCACTTTACACTCAGTCTAAATGCCCCTCATGCGGACTGAATACCCCCTTTACACTCAGACTAAATGCCCCTCATGAGGACTGAATCCCGCCCCTTTACTCTCAGTCTAAATGTCCGTCATGAGGACTGAATCCCCCCTTTACACTCAGTGTAAATGCCCCTCATCAGGACTGAATCCCCCACTTTACACTCAGTCTAAATGCCCCTCATGAGGACTGAATCCACTTTACACTCAGTCTAAATGAGCCTCATGAGGACTGTATCCCCCCTTTACACTCAGTCTAAATGCCCCTCATGAGGACTGAATCCACTTTACACTCAGTCTAAATGCCCCTCATGAGGACTGATTCCCCCCTTTACACTCAGTCTAAATGCCCTTCATGAGGACTGAATCCCCTTTACACTCAGTCTAAATGCCCCTAATGCGGACTGATTCCACCTGTACACTCAGTCTAAATGCCCCCCATGAGGACTGAATCCTCCTTTTATACTCAGTCTAAATGCCCCTCATGAGTACTGAATACCCATTACACTCAGTGTAAATGCCCCTCATGAGGACTGAATCCCCTCTTTACACTCAGTCTAAATGCCCCTCATGAGGACTGAATCCCCCCTTTACACTCAGTCTAAATGCCCCTCATGAGGACTGAATCCACTTTACACTCAGTCTAAATGCCCCTCATGAGGACTGAATCCCCCCTTTACACTCAGTCTAAATGCCCCTCATGAGGACTGAATCCACTTTACACTCAGTCTAAATGCCCCTCATGAGGACTGATTCCCCCCTTTACACTCAGTCTAAATGCCCTTCATGAGGACTGAATCCCCTTTACACTCAGTCTAAATGCCCCTCATCAGGACTGAATACCCTTTACACTCAGTCTAAATGCCCCTCATGCGGACTGATTCCACCTGTACACTCAGTCTAAATGCCCCCCATGAGGACTGAATCCTCCTTTTACACTCAGTCTAAATGCCCCTCATGAGTACTGAATACCCATTACACTCAGTGTAAATGCCCCTCATGAGGACTGAATCCCCTCTTTACACTCAGTCTAAATGCCCCTCATGAGGACTGAATACCCCCTTTACACTCAGTCTAAATGCCCCGCATGAGGACTGAATCCCCTTTACACTCAGTCTAAATGCCCCTCAGGAGGACTGATTACCCCTTATAAACTCAGACTAAATGCCCCTCATGAGCGCTGAATCCCCTTTACACTCAGTCTAAATCCCCCTCATGAGGACTGAATCCCCCCATTACACTCAGTCTAAATGAGCCTCATGAGGACTGAATCCCCATTACACGCTGTCTAAATGCCACTCGTGAGGACTGAATCCCCTGTACACTCAGTCTAAATGCCCCTCAGGAGGACAGAATATCCCCTTTACACTCTGTCTAAATGCCCCTCATGAGGACTGAATACCCATTTACCCTCAGTCTGAATGCCCCCCATGAGGACAGAATCCCCCCCCTTTACACTCAGTCTAAATGCCCCTCATCAGGACTGAATCCCCCCCATACACTCAGTCTAAATGCCCCTCATAAGGGCTGAATACCCCCTTTACACCCAGTCTAAATGCCCAACATCAAGACTGAATCCCCTTTATACTCAGTCTAAATGCCCCTCATCAGGACAGAATCCCGTTTATAGTCAGTCTAAATGCCCCTCATGAGGACTGAATACTCCTTTACAATCAGTTTAAATAGGCCTCATGAGGACTGAATCGCACCTTTACACTCTATCTAAATGTCCCTCATGAGGACTGAATAACACCCTTTACACTCAGTCTAAATGCCCCTCATTAGGTCTGAATCCGCCCTTTTACACTCAGTCTAAATGCCCCTCATGAAGACTGAATACCCTTTTTACACACAGTATAAATGCCCCTCATGCGGACTGAATCCCCCCCTATACACTCAGTCTAAATGCCCCTCATCAGGACTGAATCTCCGTTACACTCAGTCTAAATGCCCGTCTTGAGGACTGAATGCCCCCTTTACACTCAGACTAAATGCCCCTCATGAGTACTGAATCCCCCTTTACACTCAGTCTAAATGCCCCTCATCAGGACAGAATCCCCTTTACACTCAGTCTAAATTCCCCTCATCAGGACTGAATCCCCCACTTTACACTCAGTCTAAATGCCCCTCATGAGGACTGAATACCCCCTTTACACTCAGTCTAAATGCTCCTCATGAGGACTGAATCCCCCCTTTACGCTCAGTCAAAATACCCTCATCAGGACTGAATCCCCCCTTTACACTCAGTCTAAATGCCCCTCATCAGGACTGAATCCCCCCCTTTACACTCAGTCTAAATGCCCCTCATGAGGACTGAATCCCCTCTTTACCCTCAGTCTAAACGCCCCTCATGAGGACTGAATCCCCCATTACACTCAGTCTAAATGAGCCTCATGAGGACTGAATCCCCAGTTTACACTCAGTCTAAATGCCCCTCATGAGGACTGAATCCCCCTTTACATTCAGTTTAAATTCCCCTCTTGGGTAAGGAATCCTCTTTACACTTAGTCTAAATGCCCCTCATGAGGTCTGAATCCCCTCTTTACCCTCAGTCTAAATGCCCTTCATGAGGACTGAATCCCCCATTACACTCAGTCTAAATGAGCCTCATGAGGACAGAATCCCCAGTTTACACTCAGTCGAAATGCCCCTCATGAGGACTGAATCCCCCTTTACATTCAGTTTAAATGCCCCTCATGGGGAAGGAATCCTCTTTACACTCAGTCTAAAGGCCCCTCATCAGAACTGAATCACCCCCTTTACACTCAGTATAAATGCCCCTCATGAGGACTGAATCCACTTTACACTCAGTCTAAATGCCCCTCATGAGGACTGAATCCACCCTTTACACTCAGTCTAAATGCCCCTCATGAGGACTGAATCCACTTCACACTCAGTCTAAATGCCCCTCATGAGGACTGAATCCACTTTACACTCAGTCTAAATTCCGCTCATGAGGACTGATTCCCCCCTTTACACTCAGTCTAAATGCCCTTCATGAGGACTGAATCCCCTTTACACTCAGTCTAAATGCCCCTCATCAGGACTGAATACCCTTTACACTCAGTCTAAATGCCCCTCATGCGGACTGAATCCACCTGTACACTCAGTCTAAATGCCCCCCATGAGGACTGAATCCTCCCTTTACACTCAGTCTAAATGCCCCTCATGAGTACTGAATACCCATTTCACTCAGTGTAAATGCCCCTCATGAGGACTGAATCCCCTCTTTACACTCAGTCTAAATGCCCCTCATGAGGACTGAATACCCCCTTTACACTCAGATTAAATGCCCCTCATGAGGACTGAATCCCCCCCCCCCTTTACTCTCAGTCTAAATGTCCGTCATGAGGACTGAATACTCCTTTATAATCAGTCTAAATGCCCCTCATGAGAACTGAATACCCCCTTTACACTCAGTCTAAATGCCCCTCATGAGGACTGAATACCCCCTTTACACTCAGTCTAAATGCCCCTCATGAGGACTGAATCCCGCCCCTTTACTCTCAGTCTAAATGTCCGTCATGAGGACTGAATCCCCCCTTTAAACTGAGTCTAAATGCCCCTCATCAGGACTGAATCCCCCACTTTACACTCAGTCTAAAGGCCCCTCATCAGAACTGAATATCCCCCTTTACACTCAGTATAAATGCCCCTCATGAGGACTGAATCCCCTTTACACTCAGTGTAAATGCCCTTCATGAGGACTGAATCCCCCCTTTACACTCAGTCTAAATGCCCCTCATGAGGACTGAATCCACTTTACACTCAGTTTAAATGAGCCTCATGAGGACTGAATCCCCCCTTTACACTCAGTCTAAATGCCCCTCATGAGGACTGAATCCACTTTACACTCAGTCTAAATGCCCCTCATGAGGACTGATTCCCCCCTTTACACTCAGTCTAAATGCCCTTCATGAGGACTGAATCCGCTTTACACTCAGTCTAAATGCCCCTAATGCGGACTGATTCCACCTGTACACTCAGTCTAAATGCCCCCCATGAGGACTGAATCCTCCTTTTATACTCAGTCTAAATGCCCCTCATGAGTACTGAATACCCATTATACTCAGTGTAAATGCCCCTCATGAGGACTGAATCCCCACTTTACACTCAGTCTAAATGCCCCTCGTGAGGACTGAATACCCCCTTTACACTCAGACTAAATGCCCCTCATGAGGACTGAATCCCCCCCCTTTACTCTCAGTCTAAATGTCCGTCATGAGGACTGAATACCCGTTTATAATCAGTCTAAATGCCCCTCATGAGAACTGAATACTCTTTACACTCAGTCTAAATGCCCCTCATGCGGACTGATTCCACCTGTACACTCAGTCTAAATGCCCCCCATGAGGACTGAATCCACCTTTTATACTCAGTCTAAATGCCCCTCATGAGTACTGAATACCCATTACACTCATTGTAAATGCCCCTCATGAGGACTGAATCCCCTCTTTACACTCAGTCTAAATGTCCCTCATGAGGACTGAATCCCCCCTTTACACTCAGTCTAAATGCCCCTCATCAGGACTGAATCCCCCACTTTACACTCAGTCTAAAGGCCCCTCATCAGAACTGAATCACCCCCTTTACACTCAGTATAAATGCCCCTCATGAGGACTGAATCCCCTTTACACAGTGTAAATGCCCCTCATGAGGACTGAATCCCCCCTTTACACTCAGTCTAAATGCCCCTCATGAGGACTGAATCCACTTTACACTCAGTCTAAATGCCCCTCATGAGGACTGAATCCCCCCTTTACACTCAGTCTAAATGCCCTTCATGAGGACTGAATCCCCTTTACACTCAGTCTAAATGCCCCTCATCAGGACTGAATACCCTTTACACTCAGTCTAAATGCCCCTCATGCGGACTGATTCCACCTGTACACTCAGTCTAAATGCCCCCCATGAGGACTGAATCCTCCTTTTACACTCAGTCTAAATGCCCCTCATGAGTACTGAATACCCATTACACTCAGTGTAAATGCCCCTCATGAGGACTGAATCCCCTCTTTACACTCAGTCTAAATGCCCCTCATGAGGACTGAATACCCCCTTTACACTCAGACTAAATGCCCCTCATGAGGACTGAATCCCCCCCCCTTTACTCTCAGTCTAAATGTCCGTCATGAGGACTGAATACTCCTTTATAATCAGTCTAAATGCCCCTCATGAGAACTGAATACCCCCTTTACACTCAGTCTAAATGCCCCTCATGAGGACTGAATACCCCCTTATACTCAGACTAAATGCCCCTCATGAGGACTGAATCCCACCCCTTTACTCTCAGTCTAAATGTCCGTCATGAGGACTGAATCCCCCCTTTACACTCAGTCTAAATGCCCCTCATCAGGACTGAATCCCCCACTTTACACACAGTCTAAAAGCCGCTCATGAGGACTGAATTCCCTCTTTACACTCAGTCTAAATGCCCCTGATGAGGACTGAATCCCATTACACTCAGTCTAAATGAGCCTCATGAGGACTGAATCCCCAGTTTACACTCAGTCTAAATGCCCCTCATGAGGACTGAATCCCCCACTTTACACTCAGTCTAAATGTCCGTCATGAGGACTGAATAGACCCTTTACACTCAGTCTAAATGCCCCTCATGAGGACTGAATCCACTTTACACTCAGTCTAAATGCCCCTCATGAGTACTGATTTCCCCCTTTACACTCAGACTAAATGCCCCTCATGAGGACTGAATCCTCTTTACACTCAGTATAAATGCCCCTTATCAGGACTGAATACCCCCTTTACACTCAGTCTAAATGCCCCTCATGAGGACTGAATCCCCTTAACACTCAGTCTAAATGCCCCTCATCAGGACTGAATACCATTTACACTCAGTCTAAATGCCCCTCATCAGGACTGAATCCCCCCTTTACACTCAGTCTAAATGCCCATCATGAGGACTGAATACCCCCTTTTAATCAGTCTAAATGCCCCTCATGAGGACTGAATCGTCCCTTTACACTCAGTCTAAATGCCCCTCATGAGGACTGAATCCCTATTACACTCAGTGTAAATGCCCCTCATGAGGACTGAATCCCCTCTTTACACTCAGTCTAAATGCCCCTCATGAGAACTGCATACCCCCTTTACACTCAGTCTAAATGCCCCACATGCAGACTGATTCCACCTGTACACTCAGTCTAAATGCCCCCAATGAGGACTGAATCCTCCCTTTACACTCAGTCTAAATGCCCCTCATGAGTACTGAATACCCATTACACTCAGTGTAAATGCCCCTCATGAGGACTGAATCCCCACTTTACACTCAGTCTAAATGCCCCTCATGAGGACTGAATACCCCCTTTACACTCAGACTAAATGCCCCTCATGAGGACAGAATCCCCCCCTTTACTCTCAGTCTAAATGTCCGTCATGAGGACTGAATACCCCTTCATAATCAGTCTAAATGCCCCTCATGAGAACTGAATACCCCCTTTACACTCAGTCTAAATGCCCCTCATGAGGTCTGAATACCCCCTTTACACTCAGAGTAAATGCCCCTCATGAGGACTGAATCCCGCCCCTTTACTCTCAGCCTAAATGTCTGTCATGAGGACTGAATCCCCCCTTTACACTCAGTCTAAATGCCCCTCATCAGGACTGAATCCCCCACTTTACACTCAGTCTAAAGGCCCCTCATCAGAACTGAATCACCCCCTTTACACTCAGTATAAATGCCCCTCATGAGGACTGAATCCCCTTTACACTCAGTGTAAATGCCCCTCATGAGGACTGAATCCCCCCTTTACACTCAGTCTAAATGCCCCTCATGAGGACTGAATCCACTTTACACTCAGACTAAATGCCCCTCATGAGGACTGAATCCCCCCTTTACACTCAGTCTAAATGCCCCTCATGAGGACTGAATCCACTTTACACTCAGTCTAAATGCCCCTCATGAGGACTGATTCCCCCCTTTACACTCAGTCTAAATGCCCTTTATGAGGACTGAATCTCCTTTACACTCAGTCTAAATGCCCCTCATCAGGACTGAATACCCTTTACACTCAGTCTAAATGCCCCTCATGCGGACTGAATACCCCCTTTACACTCAGACTAAATGCCCCTCATGAGGACTGAATCCCGACCCTTTACTCTCAGTCTAAATGCCCCTCATCAGGACTGAATCCCCCACTTTACACTCAGTCTAAAGGCCCCTCATCAGAACTGAATCACCCCCTTTACACTCAGTATAAATGCCCCTCATGAGGACTGAATCCCCTTTACACTCAGTCTAAATGCCCCTCATGAGGACTGAATCCCCCCTTTACACTCAGTCTAAATGCCCCTCATGAGGACTAAATCCACTTTACACTCAGTCTAAATGAGCCTCATGAGGACTGTATCCCCCCTTTACACTCAGTCTAAATGCCCCTCATGAGGACTGAATCCACTTTACACTCAGTCTAAATGCCCCTCATGAGGACTGATTCCCCCCTTTACACTCAGTCTAAATGCCCTTCATGAGGACTGAATCCCCTTTACACTCAGTCTAAATGCCCCTAATGCGGACTGATTCCACCTGTACACTCAGTCTAAATGCCCCCCATGAGGACTGAATCCTCCTTTTATACTCAGTCTAAATGCCCCTCATGAGTACTGAATACCCATTACACTCAGTGTAAATGCCCCTCATGAGGACTGAATCCCCTCTTTACACTCAGTCTAAATGCCCCTCATGAGGACTGAATCCCCCCTTTACACTCAGTCTAAATGCCCCTCATGAGGACTGAATCCACTTTACACTCAGTCTAAATGCCCCTCATGAGGACTGAATCCCCCCTTTACACTCAGTCTAAATGCCCCTCATGAGGACTGAATCCACTTTACACTCAGTCTAAATGCCCCTCATGAGGACTGATTCCCCCCTTTACACTCAGTCTAAATGCCCTTCATGAGGACTGAATCCCCTTTACACTCAGTCTAAATGCCCCTCATCAGGACTGAATACCCTTTACACTCAGTCTAAATGCCCCTCATGCGGACTGATTCCACCTGTACACTCAGTCTAAATGCCCCCCATGAGGACTGAATCCTCCTTTTACACTCAGTCTAAATGCCCCTCATGAGTACTGAATACCCATTACACTCAGAGTAAATGCCCCTCATGAGGACTGAATCCCCTCTTTACACTCAGTCTAAATGCCCCTCATGAGGACTGAATACCCCCTTTACACTCAGTCTAAATGCCCCGCATGAGGACTGAATCCCCTTTACACTCAGTCTAAATGCCCCTCAGGAGGACTGATTACCCCTTATAAACTCAGACTAAATGCCCCTCATGAGCGCTGAATCCCCTTTACACTCAGTCTAAATCCCCCTCATGAGGACTGAATCCCCCCATTACACTCAGTCTAAATGAGCCTCATGAGGACTGAATCCCCATTACACGCTGTCTAAATGCCACTCGTGAGGACTGAATCCCCTGTACACTCAGTCTAAATGCCCCTCAGGAGGACAGAATATCCCCTTTACACTCTGTCTAAATGCCCCTCATGAGGACTGAATACCCATTTACCCTCAGTCTGAATGCCCCCCATGAGGACAGAATCCCCCCCCTTTACACTCAGTCTAAATGCCCCTCATCAGGACTGAATCCCCCCCATACACTCAGTCTAAATGCCCCTCATGAGGACTGAATACCCACTTTACACTCAGTCTAAAAGCCACTCATCAGGACTGAATTCCCTCTTTATACTCAGTCTAAATGCCCCTCATGAGGACTGAATCCCCCATTACACTCAGTCTAAATGAACCTCATGAGGACTGAATCCCAAGTTAACACTCAGTCTAAATGCCCCTCATGAGGACTGAAACCCCCTTTACATTCAGTCTAAATGCCCCTCATCGGGACTGAATCCCCTTTACACTCAGTCTAAATGCCCCTCATGAGGAATGAACACCCCCTTTACAATCAGTCTAAATGCCCCTCATCAGAACTGAATCCCCATTACAGTCTAAATGCCCCTCATGAAGACTGAATCCCATTTATACTCAGTCTAAATGCCCCTCATGAGGACTGAATCCCCTTTACACTCAGTCTAAATGCCCCTCATGAGGACTGAATACCCCTTTATAATCAGTCTAAATGAGCCCCATGAAGTCTGAATACCCCCTTTACACTCTGTCTAAATGCCCTTCATGAGGACTGAATCCCCTTTACACTCAGTCTAAATGCCCCTCATGAGGACTGAATCCACTTTACACTCAGTATAAATGCCCCTCATCAAGAATGAAGACCCCCTTTACACTCAGTCTAAATGCCCCTCATGAGGACTGAATCCCCTTAAAAATCAGTCTAAATGCCCCTCATCAGGACTGAATACCCTTTACACTCAGTCTAAATGCCCCTCATGAGGACTGATTCCACCTTTACACTCAGTCTAAATGCCCCTCATCAGGACTGAATCCACCCTTTACACTCAGTCTAAATGCCCTTCATGAGGACTGAATACCCCCTTTTAATCAGTCTAAATGCCGCTCATGAGGACTGAATCCTCCCTTTACACTCAGTCTAAATGCCCCTAATGAGGACTGAATCCCCATTACACTCAGTGTAAATGCCCCTCATGAGGACTGAATCCCCTCTTTAGTCAGTCTAAATGCCCCTCATGAGAACTGAATACCCCCTTTACACTCAGTCTAAATGCCCCTCAAGAGGACTGAATCCACTTTACACTCAGTCTAAATGCCCCTCATGAGGACTGATTCCCCTATTTACACTCAGTCTAAATGCCCCTCATGAGGACTGAATCCTCTTTACACTCAGTCTAAATGCCCCTCATGAGGACTGAATACCCATTACACTCAGTCTAAATGCCCCGCATGAGAACTGAATACCCCCTTTACACTCAGTCTAAATGACCCTCATGAGGACTGAATACGCCATTTACACTCAGTCTAAATGAGCCTCATGAGGATGATTCCCCACTACACGCTGTCTAAATGCCCCTCGTGAGGACTGAATCCCCTGTACACTCAGTCTAAATGCCCCTCATGAGGACTGAATCCCCTTTACACTCAGACTAAATGCCCCTCATGTGGACTGAATCCACTTTACACTCAGTCTAAATGCCCATCATGAGGACTGAATCCACTTTACACTCAGTCTAAATGCCCCTCATGAGGACTGATTCCCCCCTTTACACTCAGTCTAAATGCCCCTCATGAGGACTGAATCCCCTTTACACTCAGTCTAAATGCCCCTCATCAGGACTGAATATCCCCGTTACACTTAGTCTAAATGCCCCTCATGAGGACTGAATCCACTTCACACTCAGTCTAAATGCCCCTCATGAGGTCTGAATCCACTTTACACTCAGTCTCAATTCCCCTCATGAGGACTGATTCCCCCCTTTACACTCAGTCTAAATGCCCTTCATGAGGACTGAATCCCCTTTACACTCAGTCTAAATGCCCCTCATCAGGACTGAATACCCTTTACACTCAGTCTAAATGCCCCTCATGCGGACTGAATCCAACTGTACACTCAGTCTAAATGCCCCCCATGAGGACTGAATCCTCCCTTTACACTCAGTCTAAATGCCCTTCATGAGTACTGAATACCCATTTCACTCAGTGTAAATGCCCCTCATGAGGACTGAATCCCCTCTTTACACTCAGTCTAAATGCCCCTCATGAGGACTGAATACCCCCTTTACACTCAGACTAAATGCCCCTCATGAGGACTGAATCCCCCCCCTTTACTCTCAGTCTAAATGTCCGTCATGAGGACTGAATACTCCTTTATAATCAGTCTAAATGCCCCTCATGAGAACTGAATGCCCCCTTTACACTCAGTCTAAATGCCCCTCATGAGGACTGAATACCCCCTTTACACTCAGTCTAAATGCCCCGCATGAGGACTGAATCCCGCCCCTTTACTCTCAGTCTAAATGTCCGTCATGAGGACTGAATCCCCCCTTTAAACTCAGTCTAAATGCCCCTCATCAGGACTGAATCCCCCACTTTACACTCAGTCTAAAGGCCCCTCATCAGAACTGAATATCCCCCTTTACACTCAGTATAAATGCCCCTCATGAGGACTAAATCCCCTTTACACTCAGTCTAAATGCCCCTCATGAGGACTGAATCCACTTTACACTCAGTCTAAATGCCCCTCATGAGGACTGATTCCCCCCTTTACACAGTCTAAATGCCCTTCATGAGGACTGAATCCCCTTTACACTCAGTCTAAATGCCCCTAATGCGGACTGATTCCACCTGTACACTCAGTCTAAATGCCCCCCATGAGGACTGAATCCTCCTTTTATACTCAGTCTAAATGCCCCTCATGAGTACTGAATACCCATTATACTCAGTGTAAATGCCCCTCATGAGGACTGAATCCCCTCTTTACACTCAGTCTAAATGCCCCTCATGAGGACTGAATACCCCCTTTACACTCAGACTAAATGCCCCTCATGAGGACTGAATCCCCCCCCTTTACTCTCAGTCTAAATGTCCGTCATGAGGACTGAATACCCGTTTATAATCAGTCTAAATGCCCCTCATGAGAACTGAATACTCTTTACACTCAGTCTAAATGCCCCTCATGCGGACTGATTCCACCTGTACACTCAGTCTAAATGCCCCCCATGAGGACTGAATCCACCTTTTATACTCAGTCTAAATGCCCCTCATGAGTACTGAATACCCATTACACTCATTGTAAATGCCCCTCATGAGGACTGAATCCCCTCTTTACACTCAGTCTAAATGCCCCTCATGAGGAGTGAATACCCCCTTTACACTCAGACTAAATGCCCCTCATGAGGACTGAATCCCGCCCCTTTACTCTCAGTCTAAATGTCCCTCATGAGGACTGAATCCCCCCTTTACACTCAGTCTAAAGGCCCCTCATCAGAACTGAATCACCCCCTTTACACTCAGTATAAATGCCCCTCATGAGGACTGAATCCCCTTTACACAGTGTAAATGCCCCTCATGAGGACTGAATCCCCCCTTTACACTCAGTCTAAATGCCCCTCATGAGGACTGAATCCACTTTACACTCAGTCTAAATGCCCCTCATGAGGACTGAATCCCCCCTTTACACTCAGTCTAAATGCCCTTCATGAGGACTGAATCCCCTTTACACTCAGTCTAAATGCCCCTCATCAGGACTGAATACCCTTTACACTCAGTCTAAATGCCCCTCATGCGGACTGATTCCACCTGTACACTCAGTCTAAATGCCCCCCATGAGGACTGAATCCTCCTTTTACACTCAGTCTAAATGCCCCTCATGAGTACTGAATACCCATTACACTCAGTGTAAATGCCCCTCATGAGGACTGAATCCCCTCTTTACACTCAGTCTAAATGCCCCTCATGAGGACTGAATACCCCCTTTACACTCAGACTAAATGCCCCTCATGAGGACTGAATCCCCCCCCTTTACTCTCAGTCTAAATGTCCGTCATGAGGACTGAATACTCCTTTATAATCAGTCTAAATGCCCCTCATGAGAACTGAATACCCCCTTTACACTCAGTCTAAATGCCCCTCATGAGGACTGAATACCCCCTTATACTCAGACTAAATGCCCCTCATGAGGACTGAATCCCACCCCTTTACTCTCAGTCTAAATGTCCGTCATGAGGACTGAATCCCCCCTTTACACTCAGTCTAAATGCCCCTCATCAGGACTGAATCCCCCACTTTACACACAGTCTAAAAGCCGCTCATGAGGACTGAATTCCCTCTTTACACTCAGTCTAAATGCCCCTCATGAGGACTGAATCCCATTACACTCAGTCTAAATGAGCCTCATGAGGACTGAATCCCCAGTTTACACTCAGTCTAAATGCCCCTCATGAGGTCTGAATCCCCCTTTACATTCAGTCTGAAAGCCCCTCATCGGGACTGAATCCCCTTTACACTCAGTCTAAATGCCCCTCATCAGGACTGCATCCCCCCCTAAACACGCAGTCTAAATGCCCCTCATCAGAACTGAATCCCCATTACACTCGGTCTAAATGCCCCTCATGAAGACTGAATCCCATTTACACTCAGTCTAAATGCCCCTCATGAGGACTGAATCCCCCACTTTACACTCAGTCTAAATGTCCGTCATGAGGACTGAATAGACCCTTTACACTCAGTCTAAATGCCCCTCATGAGGACTGAATCCACTTTACACTCAGTGTAAATGCCCCTCATGAGGACTGAATCCCCTCTTTACACTCAGTCTAAATGCCCCTCATGAGAACTGCATACCCCCTTTACACTCAGTCTAAATGCCCCACATGCAGACTGATTCCACCTGTACACTCAGTCTAAATGCCCCCCATGAGGACTGAATCCTCCCTTTACACTCAGTCTAAACGCCCCTCATGAGTACTGAATACCCATTACACTCAGTGTAAATGCCCCTCATGAGGGACTGAATCCCCTCTTTACACTCAGTCTAAATGCCCCTCATGAGGACTGAATACCCCCTTTACACTCAGACTAAATGCCCCTCATGAGGACTGAATCCCCCCCCTTTACTCTCAGTCTAAATGTCCGTCATGAGGACTGAATACCCCTTCATAATCAGTCTAAATGCCCCTCATGAGAACTGAATACCCCCTTTACACTCAGTCTAAATGCCCCTCATGAGGTCTGAATACCCCCTTTACACTCAGACTAAATGCCCCTCATGAGGACTGAATCCCGCCCCTTTACTCTCAGTCTAAATGTCTGTCATGAGGACTGAATCCCCCCCTTTACACTCAGTCTAAATGCCCCTCATCAGGACTGAATCCCCCACTTTACACTCAGTCTAAAGGCCCCTCATCAGAACTGAATCACCCCCTTTACACTCAGTATAAATGCCCCTCATGAGGACTGAATCCCCTTTACACTCAGTGTAAATGCCCCTCATGAGGACTGAATCCCCCCTTTACACTCAGTCTAAATGCCCCTCATGAGGACTGAATCCACTTTACACTCAGACTAAATGCCCCTCATGAGGACTGAATCCCCCCTTTACACTCAGTCTAAATGCCCCTCATGAGGACTGAATCCACTTTACACTCAGTCTAAATGCCCCTCATGAGGACTGATTCCCCCCTTTACACTCAGTCTAAATGCCCTTTATGAGGACTGAATCTCCTTTACACTCAGTCTAAATGCCCCTCATCAGGACTGAATACCCTTTACACTCAGTCTAAATGCCCCTCATGCGGACTGAATACCCCCTTTACACTCAGACTAAATGCCCCTCATGAGGACTGAATCCCGACCCTTTACTCTCAGTCTAAATGCCCCTCATCAGGACTGAATCCCCCACTTTACACTCAGTCTAAAGGCCCCTCATCAGAACTGAATCACCCCCCTTTACACTCAGTATAAATGCCCCTCATGAGGACTGAATCCCCTTTACACTCAGTCTAAATGCCCCTCATGAGGACTGAATCCCCCCTTTACACTCAGTCTAAATGCCCCTCATGAGGACTAAATCCACTTTACACTCAGTCTAAATGAGCCTCATGAGGACTGTATCCCCCCTTTACACTCAGTCTAAATGCCCCTCATGAGGACTGAATCCACTTTACACTCAGTCTAAATGCCCCTCATGAGGACTGATTCCCCCCTTTACACTCAGTCTAAATGCCCTTCATGAGGACTGAATCCCCTTTACACTCAGTCTAAATGCCCCTAATGCGGACTGATTCCACCTGTACACTCAGTCTAAATGCCCCCCATGAGGACTGAATCCTCCTTTTATACTCAGTCTAAATGCCCCTCATGAGTACTGAATACCCATTACACTCAGTGTAAATGCCCCTCATGCGGACTGAATCCTCCCTTTACACTCAGTCTAAATGCCCCTCATGAGTACTGAATACCCATTTCACTCAGTGTAAATGCCCCTCATGAGGACTGAATACCCCCTTTACACCCAGTCTAAATGCCCCTCATGAGGACTGAATCCACTTTACACTCAGTCTAAATGCCCCTCATGAGGACTGAATCCACCCTTTACACTCAGTCTAAATGCCCCTCATGAGGACTGAATCCACTTCACACTCAGTCTAAATGCCCCTCATGAGGTCTGAATCCACTTTACACTCAGTCTCAATTCCCCTCATGAGGACTGATTCCCCCCTTTACACTCAGTCTAAATGCCCTTCATGAGGACTGAATCCCCTTTACACTCAGTCTAAATGCCCCTCATCAGGACTGAATACCCTTTACACTCAGTCTAAATGCCCCTCATGCGGACTGAATCCAACTGTACACTCAGTCTAAATGCCCCCCATGAGGACTGAATCCTCCCTTTACACTCAGTCTAAATGCCCTTCATGAGTACTGAATACCCATTTCACTCAGTGTAAATGCCCCTCATGAGGACTGAATCCCCTCTTTACACTCAGTCTAAATGCCCCTCATGAGGACTGAATACCCCCTTTACACTCAGACTAAATGCCCCTCATGAGGACTGAATCCCCCCCCCTTTACTCTCAGTCTAAATGTCCGTCATGAGGACTGAATACTCCTTTATAATCAGTCTAAATGCCCCCTCATGAGAACTGAATGCCCCTTTACACTCAGTCTAAATGCCCCTCATGAGGACTGAATACCCCCTTTACACTCAGTCTAAATGCCCCGCATGAGGACCTGAATCCCGCCCCTTTACTCTCAGTCTAAATGTCCGTCATGAGGACTGAATCCCCCCTTTAAACTCAGTCTAAATGCCCCCTCATCAGGACTGAATCCCCCACTTTACACTCAGTCTAAAGGCCCCCTCATCAGAACTGAATATCCCCCTTTACACTCAGTATAAATGCCCCTCATGAGGACTGAATCCCCTTTACACTCAGTCTAAATGCCCCTCATGAGGACTGAATCCACTTTACACTCAGTCTAAATGCCCCTCATGAGGACTGATTCCCCCCTTTACACAGTCTAAATGCCCTTCATGAGGACTGAATCCCCTTTACACTCAGTCTAAATGCCCCTAATGCGGACTGATTCCACCTGTACACTCAGTCTAAATGCCCCCCATGAGGGACTGAATCCTCCTTTTATACTCAGTCTAAATGCCCCTCATGAGTACTGAATACCCATTATACTCAGTGTAAATGCCCCTCATGAGGACTGAATCCCCTCTTTACACTCAGTCTAAATGCCCCTCATGAGGACTGAATACCCCCTTTACACTCAGACTAAATGCCCCTCATGAGGACTGAATCCCCCCCCTTTACTCTCAGTCTAAATGTCCGTCATGAGGACTGAATACCCGTTTATAATCAGTCTAAATGCCCCTCATGAGAACTGAATACTCTTTACACTCAGTCTAAATGCCCCTCATGCGGACTGATTCCACCTGTACACTCAGTCTAAATGCCCCCCCATGAGGACTGAATCCACCTTTTATACTCAGTCTAAATGCCCCTCATGAGTACTGAATACCCATTACACTCATTGTAAATGCCCCTCATGAGGACTGAATCCCCTCTTTACACTCAGTCTAAATGCCCCTCATGAGGAGTGAATACCCCCTTTACACTCAGACTAAATGCCCCTCATGAGGACTGAATCCCGCCCCTTTACTCTCAGTCTAAATGTCCCTCATGAGGACTGAATCCCCCCCTTTACCACTCAGTCTAAAGGCCCCTCATCAGAACTGAATCACCCCCTTTACACTCAGTATAAATGCCCCTCATGAGGACTGAATCCCCTTTACACAGTGTAAATGCCCCTCATGAGGACTGAATCCCCCCTTTACACTCAGTCTAAATGCCCCTCATGAGGACTGAATCCACTTTACACTCAGTCTAAATGCCCCTCATGAGGACTGAATCCCCCCTTTACACTCAGTCTAAATGCCCTTCATGAGGACTGAATCCCCTTTACACTCAGTCTAAATGCCCCTCATCAGGACTGAATACCCTTTACACTCAGTCTAAATGCCCCTCATGCGGACTGATTCCACCTGTACACTCAGTCTAAATGCCCCCCCATGAGGACTGAATCCTCCTTTTACACTCAGTCTAAATGCCCCTCATGAGTACTGAATACCCATTACACTCAGTGTAAATGCCCCTCATGAGGACTGAATCCCTCTTTACACTCAGTCTAAATGCCCCTCATGAGGACTGAATACCCCCTTTACACTCAGACTAAATGCCCCTCATGAGGACTGAATCCCCCCCCCTTTACTCTCAGTCTAAATGTCCGTCATGAGGACTGAATACTCCTTTATAATCAGTCTAAATGCCCCTCATGAGAACTGAATACCCCCCTTTACACTCAGTCTAAATGCCCCTCATGAGGACTGAATACCCCCTTATACTCAGACTAAATGCCCCTCATGAGGACTGAATCCCACCCCTTTACTCTCAGTCCTAAATGTCCGTCATGAGGACTGAATCCCCCCTTTACACTCAGTCTAAATGCCCCTCATCAGGACTGAATCCCCCACTTTACACACAGTCCTAAAAGCCGCTCATGAGGACTGAATTCCCTCTTTACACTCAGTCTAAATGCCCCTCATGAGGACTGAATCCCATTACCACTCAGTCTAAATGAGCCTCATGAGGACTGAATCCCCAGTTTACACTCAGTCTAAATGCCCTCATGAGGTCTGAATCCCCCTTTACATTCAGTCTGAAAGCCCCTCATCGGGACTGAATCCCCTTTACACTCAGTCTAAATGCCCCTCATCAGGACTGCATCACCCCCTAAACACGCAGTCTAAATGCCCCTCATCAGAACTGAATCCCCATTACACTCAGTCTAAATGCCCCTCATGAAGACTGAATCCCATTTACACTCAGTCTAAATGCCCCTCATGAGGACTGAATCCCCCACTTTACACTCAGTCTAAATGTCCGTCATGAGGACTGAATCCCCTCTTTACACTCAGTCTAAATGCCCCTCATGAGAACTGCATACCCCCCTTTACACTCAGTCTAAATGCCCCACATGCAGACTGATTCCACCTGTACACTCAGTCTAAATGCCCCCCATGAGGACTGAATCCTCCCTTTACACTCAGTCTAAATGCCCCTCATGAGTACTGAATACCCATTACACTCAGTGTAAATGCCCCTCATGAGGACTGAATCCCCTCTTACACTCAGTCTAAATGCCCCTCATGAGGACTGAATACCCCCTTTACACTCAGACTAAATGCCCCTCATGAGGACTGAATCCCCCCCTTTACTCTCAGTCTAAATGTCCGTCATGAGGACTGAATACCCCTTCATAATCAGTCTAAATGCCCTCCATGAGAACTGAATACCCCCTTTACACTCAGTCTAAATGCCCCTCATGAGGTCTGAATACCCCCTTTACACTCAGACTAAATGCCCCTCATGAGGACTGAATCCCGCCCCTTTACTCTCAGTCTAAATGTCTGTCATGAGGACTGAATCCCCCCTTTACACTCAGTCTAAATGCCCCTCATCAGGACTGAATCCCCCACTTTACACTCAGTCTAAAGGCCCCTCATCAGAACTGAATCACCCCCCTTTACACTCAGTATAAATTGCCCCTCATGAGGACTGAATCCCCTTTACACTCAGTGTAAATGCCCCTCATGAGGACTGAATCCCCCCTTTACACTCAGTCTAAATGCCCCTCATGAGGACTGAATCCACTTTACACTCAGACTAAATGCCCCTCATGAGGACTGAATCCCCCCTTTACACTCAGTCTAAATGCCCCTCATGAGGACTGAATCCACTTTACACTCAGTCTAAATGCCCCTCATGAGGACTGATTCCCCCCTTTACACTCAGTCTAAATGCCCTTTATGAGGACTGAATCTCCTTTACACTCAGTCTAAATGCCCATCATCAGGACTGAATACCCTTTACACTCAGTCTAAATGCCCCTCATGCGGACTGAATACCCCCTTTACACTCAGACTAAATGCCCCTCATGAGGACTGAATCCCGACCCTTTACTCTCAGTCTAAATGGCCCCTCATCAGGACTGAATCCCCCACTTTACACTCAGTCTAAAGGCCCCCTCATCAGAACTGAATCACCCCCCTTTACACTCAGTATAAATGCCCCTCATGAGGACTGAATCCCCTTTACACTCAGTCTAAATGCCCCTCATGAGGACTGAATCCCCCCTTTACACTCAGTCTAAATGCCCCTCATGAGGACTAAATCCACTTTACACTCAGTCTAAATGAGCCTCATGAGGACTGTATCCCCCCTTTACACTCAGTCTAAATGCCCTCATGAGGACTGAATCCACTTTACACTCAGTCTAAATGCCCCTCATGAGGACTGATTCCCCCCTTTACACTCAGTCTAAATGCCCTTCATGAGGACTGAATCCCCTTTACACTCAGTCTAAATGCCCCTAATGCGGACTGATTCCACCTGTACACTCAGTCTAAATGCCCCCCATGAGGACTGAATCCTCCTTTTATACTCAGTCTAAATGCCCCTCATGAGTACTGAATACCCATTACACTCAGTGTAAATGCCCCTCATGAGGACTGAATCCCCTCTTTACACTCAGTCTAAATGCCCCTCATGAGGACTGAATCCCCCCTTTACACT
>NW_027275280.1:0-63124 GCF_030028105.1 Mobula birostris
ATGGATGGTCAGGGAGAGGGTAATTGCTGATGGATGGTGAGGGAGAGAGTGATTGGTGATGGATCGTGAGGGAGAGAGTGATTGCTGATGGATGGTGAGGGAGAGAGCGATTGGTGATGGATGGTGAGGGAGAGAGAGATTGGTGGTGAATGGTGACGGAGAGAGTGATTGGTGATGGATTGTGAAGGAGAGGGTGATTTCTGATGGATGGTGAGGGAGAGAGTGATTGGTGATGGATGGTCTGGGAGAGGGTAATTGCTGATGGATGGTGAGGGAGAGAGTGATTGGTTGTTGATGGTGAGGGAGAGAGTGATTGGTGATGGATGGTGACTGAGAGAGTGATTCGTGATGGATTGTGACGGAGAGAGTGATTGGTTATGGATTGTGACAGAGCGAGTGATTGGTGATGGATGGTGAAGGAGAGAGTGATTGGTGATGGATGGTGAGGGAGGGAGTGATGGGTGAGGGAGGGAGTGATGGGTGATGGATGGTGAGGGAGAGAGTGATTGGTGGTGAATGGTGACAGAGAGAGTGATTGGTGATGGATCGTGAGGGAGAGAGTGATTGGTGATGGATGGTGAGGGAGAGAGAGATTGGTGATGTATGGTGAGGGAGAGAGTGACTGGTGATGGATGGTGATGGAGAGAGTGATTGGTGATGGATGGTGATGGAGAGAGTGATTGGTGCTGGATGGTGACCGAGAGATTGATTTGTGATGGGTGCTGAGGGACAGAGTGATTGATGATGGATGGTGACGGTGAGAGTAACCGGTGATTGATGGTGACGGAGGGAGTGACTGGTGATGGATGGTGAGGGAGAGAGTGATTTGTGTTGAATGGTGACAGAGAGAGTAATTAGTGATGAATGGTGAAGGAGAGTGTGATTGGTGATGGCTGGTGAGGGAGAGAGTGATTGGTTGTTGATGGTGACAGAGAGAGTGATTGGAGATGGGTGGTGAGGGAGAGAGTGATTGGTGATGGATGGTGAGGGAGAGGGTGATTGCTGATGGATAGTGAGGGAGAGAATGATTGGTGAAGGATGGTGAGTGAGAGAGTGAGTGGTGGTGGATGGTGACGGAGAGAGTGATTGGTGGTGAATGGTGAGGGAGAGAGTGATTGGTGATGGATGGTGAGGGAGAGTGATGGGTGATGGATGTTGAGGGGCAGAGTGATTGGTGGTGATGGTGAGGGAGGGAGTGTTTGGTGGTCAATGGTGACAGAGAGAGAGATTGCTGGTGAATGCTGACGGAGAGAGTGATTGGTGATGGATGGTGAGGGAGAGAGTGATTGGTGAAAGATGGTGAGGGATATAGTGATTGGTGGTAGCTCGTGAGGGAGAGAGTGATTGGTAGTGGATGGTGAGGAAGAGAGTGATTGGTGATGGATGGTGAGGGAGAGACTGATTGGTGTTGGATAGTGAGGGAGAGAGTGATTGGTGGTGGATGGTGATGGAGCGAGTGATTGGTGGTTAATGGTGACGGAGAGAGTCATCGTCGATGGATGGTGAGGGAGAGTGTGATTGCTGATGGATGGTGAGGGAGAGAGTGATTGGTGGTGGATGGTGACAGAGAGAGTGCTTGGTTGTGGATGGTGAGGGAGAGAGTCATTGGTGCTGGATGGTGAGTGAGAGAGTGATTGGTGATGGGTGGTGAAGGAGAGAGTGATTGGTGATTGATGGTGACGGAGAGAGTGATTGATGATTGATGGTGACGGAGAGAGTGATTGATGATTGATGGTGACGGAGAGCGTGATTGGTGATGGATGGTGATGGAGAGAGTGATTGGTGGTGAATGGTGACGGTGAGAATCATTGGTGATGGATGGTGAGGGAGAGGGTGTTTGCTGATGGATGTTCAGGGAGAGTGATGGGTGATTGATGCTGAGGGGGAGAGTGATTGGTGGTGATGGTGAGGAAGGGAGTGAATGGTGGTGAATGGTTACGGAGAGAGTGATTGGTGATGGATGGTGACCGAGAGAGTGATTGCAAATGGATGGTGAGGGAGAGAGTGATTGATGATGGATGGTGACGGAGAGAGTGATTGGTGATGGATGGTGAGGGAGAGATTAATTGGTGGTGGATGGTGAAAGAGAAGAAGATTGGTTGTGGATGTTGAGGGAGAGAGTGATTGGTGATGCATGGTGACGAGAGAGTGATTGGTGGTGAATGGTGACAGAGAGAGTGACTGGCGATGGATGGTGAGGGAGAGAGTGATTGGTGGTGGATGGTGAGGGAGAGAGTGATTGGTGGTGGATGGTGAGGGAGAGAGTGATTGGTGATGGATGGTGAGGGAGAGAGTGATTGGTGATGGATGGTGACGGACAGATTGATTGGTGGTGGATGGTAAGGGAGAGAGTGATTGCTGATGGATGGTGTGGGAGAGAGTGATTGGTAGTGGATAGTGAGGGAGAGAGTGATTGGTAATGGTTGGTGAGAGAGAGAATAATTGGTGATGGATGGTTACGGAGAGAGTGATTGGTGGTGAAAGGTGATGGAGCGAGTCATTGTCGATGGATGGTGAGGGAGAGGGTGATTGCTGATGGATGGTGAGGGAGAGCGTGATTGGTTGTGGATGGTTAGGTAGAGAGTGATTGGTGATGGGTAGTGAGGGAGAGAGTGATTGATGATGGATGGTGACGGAGAGAGTAATTGGTGATTGATGTTGAGGGAGAGAGTGATTGGTGATGCATGGTGACGAGAGAGTGATTGGTGGTGAATGGTGACAGAGAGAGTGACTGGCGATAGATGGTGAGGGAGAGAGCGATTGGTGCTGGATGGTGACGGACGGAGTGATTGGTGATGGGTGGTGAAGGAGAGAGTGATTGGTGATTGATGGTGACGGAGAGAGTGACTGGTGGTGGATGGTGAGGGAGAGAGTGATTGGTTATGGATGGTGACGGAGACAGTGATTGGTGATTGATGGTGACGGAGAGCGTGAATGGCGATGGATGGTGAGTGAGAGGGTGATTGGTCATGGATGGTGAGGGAGAGAGTGATTGGTCATGGATGGTGAGGGAGAGAGTGATTGGTCATGGATGGTGAGGGAGCGAGTGATTGGTAATGGATGGTGTGGGAGAGAGTGATTGGTAGTGGATAGTGAGGGAGAGAGTGATTGGTAATGGTTGGTGAGAGAGAGAATAATTGGTGATGGATGGTTACGGAGAGAGTGATTGGTGGTGAATGGTGATGGAGAGAGTCATTGTCGATGGATGGTGAGGGAGAGTGTGATTGCTGATGGATGGTGAGGGAGAGAGTGATTGGTTGTGGATGGTGAGGTAGAGAGTGATTGGTGATGGGTGGTGAGGGAGAGAGTGATTGATGATGGATGGTGACGGAGAGAGTAATTGGTGATTGATGTTGAGGGAGAGATTGATTGGTGATGCATGGTGACGAGAGAGTGATTGTTGGTGAATGGTGACAGAGAGAGTGACTGGCGATAGATGGTGAGGGAGAGAGCGATTGGTGCTGGATGGTGACGGACAGGGTGATTGTTGATGGGTGGTGAAGGAGAGAGTGATTGGTGATTGGTGGTGACGGAGAGCGTGATTGGCAAAGGATGGTGAGGGAGAGGGTGATTGGTCATGGATGGTGAGGGAGAGAGTGATTGGTCATGGATAGTGAGGGAGAGACTGATTGGTCATGGATGGTGAGGGAGCGAGTGATTGGTAATGGTTGGTGAGAGAGAGAATAATTGGTGATGGATAGTTACGGAGAGAGTGATTGGTGATGGATGGTGAGGGAGAGAGTCATTGGTGATGGATGGTGACGGAGAGAGTCATTGGTGATGGATGGTGAGGGAGAGAGTGATTGGTAATGGATAGTGAGGGAGAAAGTGATTGGTGGTGGATGGTGATGGAGAGAGTGATTGGTGGTGAATGGTGACGGCGAGAAGCATTCGTGATGGATGGTGAGGGAGAGGGTGTTTGCTGATGGATGTTTAGGGAGAGTGATTGGTGGTGATGGTGAGGAAAGGAGTGAATGGTGGTGAATGGTGAGGGAGAGTGTGATTGGTGATGTATGGTGAGGAAGAGAATGATTGGTTACGGAGAGAGTGATTGGTGATGGATGGTGACCGAGAGAGTGATTGGAAATGGATGGTGAGGGAGAGAGTGATTGATGATGGATGGTGACGGAGAGAGTGATTGGTGATGGATGATGAGGGAGAGATTGATTGGTGGTGGATGGTGAAAGAGAAGAAGATTGGTTGTGGATGTTGAGGGAGAGAGTGATTGGTGATGGATGGTGACGGAGAGTGTGATTGGTGATGAATGTTGACGGAGAGGGTGATTGGTGATGGATGGTGAGGTAGAGACTGATTGGTGATGGATGGGGACGGAGAGAGTGATTGGTGATGGATGGTGAGGGAGAGAGTGATTGGTGATGGATGGTGAGGGAGAGAGTGATTGGTGATGGATGGTGACGGACAGAGTGGTTGGTGATGGATGGTGTGGGAGAGAGTGATTGGTGATGGATGGTGTGGGAGAGAGTGATTGGTAGTGGATAGTGAGGGAGAGAGTGATTGGTAATGGTTGGTGAGAGAGAGAATAATTGGTGATGGATGGTTACGGAGAGAGTGATTGGTGGTGAATGGTGACGGAGAGAGTCATTGTCGATGGATGGTGAGGGAGAGTGTGATTGCTGATGGATGGTGAGGGAGAGAGTGATTGGTTGTGGATGGTGAGGTAGAGAGTGATTGGTGATGGATGGTTACGGAGAGAGTGATTGGAAATGGATGGTGAGGGAGAGAGTGATTGATGATGGATGGTGACGGAGAGAGTGATTGGTGATGGATGGTGAGGGAGAGATTGATTGGTGGTGGATGGTGAAAGAGAAAAGGATTGGTTGTGGATGTTGAGGGAGAGAGTGATTGGTGATGCATGGTGACGAGAGAGTGATTGGTGGTGAATGGTGACGGATAGAGTGACTGGCGATGGATGGTGAGGGAGAGAGTGATTGGTGATGGATGGTGAGGGAGAGAGTGATTGGCGATGGATGGTGACGGAGAGTGTGATTGGTGATAAATGGTGACAGAGAGGGTGATTGGTGATGGATGGTGAGGGAGAGAGTGATTGCTGGTGAATGGTGATGGAGACAGTGATTGGTGATGGATGGAGAGGGAGAGGGTGATTGGTGGTGGATGGTGACGGAGAGAGTGATTTGTGATGGATGGTGATGCAGAGAGTGATTGGTGACGGAGGGAGTGATTGGTGATGGATGGTGACGGAGAGAGTCATGGTTGATAGATGGTGAGGGAGATGGTGACTACTGATGGATGTTGAGGGAGAGAACGTTTGGTTGTGGATGGTGAGGGAGGGAGTGATTGGTGATGGATGGTGAGGAACAGACTGATTGGTGATGGGTGGTGACGAAGAGAGTAATTGGTGATTGATGGTGAGGGAGAGAGTGATTGGTGATGGATGGTGATGGAGAGAGTGATTGGTGATGGATGGTGATGGAGAGAGTGATTGGTGATGGATGGTGAGGGAGAGTGATTGGTGATGGATGCTGAAGGGGAGAGTGATTGGTGATGGATGGTGAGGGAGAGAGTGATTGGTGGTGAATTGTGACGAATAGAGTGATTGGTGAGGGATGGTAGGGGAGAGAGTGCTGGTGGTAGATGGTGAGGGAGAGAGTGATTGATGGTAGATGGTGAGGGAGAGAGTGATTGGTGGTGGATGGTGACAGAGAGAGTGCTTGGTTGTGGATGGTGAGGGAGAGAGTCATTGGTAATTGATGGTCAGGGAGAGAGTGATTGGTGCTGGATGGTGACGGAGAGAGTGATTGGTGATGGGTGGTGAAGGAGATAGTGATTGGTGATTGATGGTGACGGAGAGAGTGATTGATGATTGATGGTGACGGAGAGCGTGATTGGTGATGGATGGTGATGGAGAGAGTGATTGGTGGTGAATGGTGATGGCGAGAATCATTGGTGATGGATGGTGAGGGAGAGGGTGTTTGCTGATGGATGTTTAGGGAGAGTGATTGGTGATTGATACTGAGGGGGAGAGTGATTGGTGTTGATGGTGAGGAAGGGAGTGAATGGTGGTGAATGGTGAGGGAGAGAATGATTGGTGATGGATGGTTACGGAGAGAGTGATTGGTGATGGATGGTGACCGAGAGAGTGATTGGAAATGGATGGTGAGGGAGAGAGTGATTGATGATGGATGGTGACAGAGAGAGTGATTGGTGATGGATGGTGAGGGAGAGATTGATTGGTGGTGGATGGTGAAATAGAAGAAGATTGGTTGTGGATGTTGAGGGAGAGAGTGATTGGTGATGCATGGTGACGAGAGAGTGATTGGTGGTGAATGGTGACAGAGAGAGTGACTGGCGATGGCTGGTGAGGGAGAGAGTGATTGGTGATGGGTGGTGAAGGAGATAGTGATTGGTGATTGATGGTGACAGAGAGAGTGATTGATGATTGATGGTGACGGAGAGAGTGATTGATGATTGATGGTGACGGAGAGCGAGATTGGTGATGGATGGTGATGGAGAGAGTGATTGGTGGTGAATGGTGACGGCGAGAATCATTGGTGATGGATGGTGAGGGAGAGATTGATTGGTGGTGGATGGTGAAAGAGAAAAAGATTGGTTGTGGATGTTGAGGGAGAGAGTGATTGGTGATGCATGGTGACGAGAGAGTGATTGGTGGTGAATGGTGATAGAGAGAGTGACTGGCGATGCATGGTGAGGGAGAGAGTGATTGGTGATGGATGGTGAGGGAGAGAGTGATTGGCGATGGATGGTGACGGAGAGTGTGATTGGTGATGAATGGTGACGGAGAGGGTGACTGGTGATGGATGGTGAGGTAGAGACTGTTTGGTGATGGATGGGGACGGAGACAGTGATTGATAATGGATGGTGAGGGAGAGAGTGATTGGTGATGGATGGTGAGGGAGAGAGTGATTGGTGATGGATGGTGAGGGAGAGCGTGATTGGTGATGGATGGTGAGGGAGAGAGTGATTGGTGATGGATGGTGACTGACAGAGTGATTGGTGATGGATGGTAAGGTAGAGAGTGATTGGTTGTGAATGGTGACGGAGAGAGTCATTGGTGATGGATGGTGAGGGAGAGAGTGATTGGTGATGGATGGTGAGGGAGAGAGTGACTGGTGATGGATGGTGAGCGAGAGAGTGACTGGTGATGGATGGTGAGCGAGAGAGTGATTGGTGATGGATAGTGAGGGAGAGAGTGATTGGCGATGGATGGTGAGGTAGAGACTGATTGGTGATGGATGGGGACGGAGAGAGTGATTGATAATGGATGGTGAGGGAGAGAGTGATTGGTGATGGATGGTGAGGGAGAGAGTGATCGGTGATGGATGGTGAGGGAGAGAGTGATTGGTGGTGGATGGTGAGGGAGAGAGTGATTGGTCATGGATGGTAAGGGAGAGAGTGATTGGTCATGGATGGTGAGGGAGCGAGTGATTGGTAATGGTTGGTGAGAGAGAGAATAATTGGTGATGGATAGCTACGGAGAGAGTGATTGGTGATGGATGGTGAGGGAGAGAGTGATTGATGATGGATGGTGACGGAGAGAGTGATTGATGATGGATGGTGAGGGAGAGAGTGATTGGTAATGGATAGTGAGGGAGAGAATGATTGGTGGTGGATGGTGATGGACAGAGTGATTGGTGGTGAATAGTGACGGCGAGAATCATTGGTGATGGATGGTGAGGGAGAGGGTGTTTGCTGATGGATGATTAGGGAGAGTGATTGGTGATTGATGCTGAGGGGGAGAGTAATTGGTGGTGATGGTGAGGAAGGGAGTGAATGGTGGTGAATGGTGAGGGAGAGTGTGATTGGTGATGTATGGTGAGGGAGAGAATAATTGGTGATGGATGGTTACGGAGAGAGTGATTGGAAATGGATGGTGAAAGAGAAAAGGATTGGTTGTGGATGTTGAGGGAGAGAGTGATTGGTGATGCATGGTGACGAGAGAGTGATTGGTGGTGAATGGTGACGGATAGAGTGACTGGCGATGGATGGTGAGGGAGAGAGTGATTGGTGATGGATGGTGAGGGAGAGTGTGATTGGTGATAAATGGTGACGGACAGGGTGATTGGTGATGGATGGTGAGGGAGAGAGTGATTGCTGGTGAATGGTGACGGAAACAGTGATTGGTGATGGATGGAGAGGGAGAGGGTGATTGGTGGTGGATGGTGACGGAGAGAGTGATTGGTGATGGATGGTGATGCAGAGAGTGATTGGTGACGGAGAGAGTGATTGGTGATGGATGGTGACGGAGAGAGTGATTGGTGATGGATGGTGAGGGTGAGAGTGATTGGTGGTGATGGTGAGGGAGGGAGTGATTGGTGGTCAATGGTGACAGAGAGAGACATGGTTGATAGATGGTGAGGGAGAGTGTGACTCCTGATGGATGTTGAGGGAGAGAACGTTTGTTTGTGGATGGTGATGGAGAGAGTGATTGGTGATGGATGCTGAAGGAGAGAGTGACTGGTGATGGATGGTGATGGAGGGAGTGATTGGTGATGGATGGTGAGGCAGAGAGTGATTGGTGATGGATGGGGAGGGAGAGAGTGATTGGTGATGGATGGTGAAGGAGAGAGTAATTCGTTGTGAATGGTGACAGAGAGAGTGATTGGTGATGGATGGTGAGGTAGAGAGTGATTGGTGATGGTGGGTGAGGGAGAGCGTGATTCGTGTTGGATAGTGAGGGAGAGAGTGATTGGTGGTGGATGGTGAGGGAGAGAGTGATTGGTGATGGATGGTGACGGAGAGAGTGATTGGTGGTGAATGGTGACAGAGAGAGTGATTGGTGATGGATGGTGAGGAACAAACTGATTGGTGATGGATGGTGACGAAGAGAGTAATTGGTGATTGATGGTGAGGGAGAGAGTGATTGGTGATGGATGGTGATGGAGAGAGTGATTGGTGATGGATGGTGATGGAGAGAGTGATTGGTGATGGATGGTGAGGGAGAGTGATTGGTGATTGATGCTGAGGGGGAGAGTGATTGGTGTTGATGGTGAGGAAGGGAGTGAATGGTGGTGAATGGTGAGGGAGAGCGTGATTGGTGATGTATGGTGAGGGAGAGAATGATTGGTGATGGATGGTTACGGAGAGAGTGATTGGTGATGGATGGTAACCGAGAGAGTGATTGGAAATGGATGGTGAGGGAGAGAGTGATTGGTGATGCATGGTGACGAGAGAGTGATTGGTGGTGAACGGTGACAGAGAGAGTGACTGGCGATGGATGGTGAGGGAGAGAGTGATTGGTGATGGGTGGTGAAGGAGATAGTAATTGGTGATTGATGGTGACAGAGAGAGTGATTGATGATTGATGGTGATGGAGAGAGTGATTGATGATTGATGGTGATGGAGAGCGTGATTGGTGATGGATGGTGAGGGAGAGAGTGATTCGTGAGGGAGAGAGTGATTGGTGAGGGAGAGAGTGATTGGTTATGGATGGTGACGGAGACAGTGATTGGTAATGGTTGGTGAGAGAGAGAATAATTGGTGATGGATAGTTACGGAGAGAGTGATTGGTGATGGATGGTGAGGGAGAGAGTGATTGGTGATGGATGGTGACGGAGAGAGTCATTGGTGATGGATGGTGACGGAGAGAGTGATTGGTGATGGATGGTGAGGGAGAGAGTGATTGGTAATGGATAGTGAGGGAGAAAGTGATTGGTGGTGAATGGTGACGGCAAGAATCATTGGTGATGGATGGTGAGGGAGAGGGTGTTTGCTGATGGATGTTTAAGGAGAGTGATTGGTGGTGATGGTGAGGAAAGGAGTGAATGGTGGTGAATGGTGAGGGAGAGTGTGATTGGTGATGTATGGTGAGGAAGAGAATGATTGGTTACGGAGAGAGTGATTGGTGATGGATGGTGACCGAGAGAGTGATTGAAAATGGATGGCGAGGGAGAGAGTGATTGATGATGGATGGTGATGGAGAGAGTGATTGGTGATTGATGATGAGGGAGAGATTGATTGGTGGTGGATGGTGAAAGAGAAGAAGATTGGTTGTGGATGTTGAGGGAGAGAGTGATTGATGATGGATGGTGACGGAGAGAGTGATTGGTGATGGATGGTGAGGGAGAGATTGATTGGTGGTGGATGGTGAAAGAGAAAAAGATTGGTTGTGGATGTTGAGGGAGAGAGTGATTGGTGATGCATGGTGACGAGAGAGTGATTGGTGGTGAATGGTGATAGAGAGAGTGACTGGCGATGGATGGTGAGGGAGAGAGTGATTGGTGATGGATGGTGAGGGAGAGAGTGATTGGCGATGGATGGTGACGGAGAGTGTGATTGGTGATGAATGGTGACGGAGAGGGTGACTGGTGATGGATGGTGAGGTAGAGACTGATTGGTGATGGATGGGGACGGAGAGACTGATTGGTGATGGATGGTGAGGGAGAGAGTGATTGGTGGTGGATGGTGAGGGAGAGAGTGATTGGTGATGGATGGTGAGGGAGAGAGTGATTGGTGGTGGATGGTGAGGGAGAGAGTGACTGGAGATGGATGGTGAGGGAGAGAGTGATTGGTGATGGATGGTGAGGGAGAGAGTGATTGGTGATGGATTGTGAGGGAGAGAGTGACTGGTGATGGATGGTGAGGGAGAGAGTGACTGGTGATGGATGGTGAGGGAGAGAGTGATTAGTGATGGATGGTGAGGGAGAGTGATTGGTGATGGATGGTGAGGGAGAGAGTGATTGGTGATGGATGGTGAGGGAGAGAGTGATTGGTGATGGATTGTGAGGGAGAGAGTGACTGGTGATGGATGGTGAGGGAGAGAGTGACTGGTGATGGATGGTGAGGGAGAGAGTGATTGGTGATGGATGGTGAGGGAGAGAGTGATTGGCGATGGATGGTGACGGAGAGTGTGATTGGTGATGAATGGTGATGGAGAGGGTGACTGGTGATGGATGGTGAGGTAGAGACTGATTGGTGATGGATGGGGACGGAGAGAGTGATTGATAATGGATGGTGAGGGAGAGAGTGATTGGTGATGGATGGTGAGGGAGAGAGTGATTGATCATGGATGGTGAGGGAGAGTGATTGGTGATGGATGGTGAGGTAGAGAGTGATTGGTGACGGAGGGAGTGATTGGTGATGGATGGTGACGGAGAGAGTCATGGTTGATAGATGGTGAGGGAGAGTGTGACTACTGATGGATGTTGAGGGAGAGAACGTTTGGTTGTGGATGGTGAGGGAGAGAGTGATTGGTGATGGATGGTGAGGAACAGACTGATTGGTGATGGGTGGTGACGAAGAGAGTAATTGGTGATTGATGGTGAGGGAGAGAGTGATTGGTGATGGATGGTGATGGAGAGAGTGATTGGTGATGGATGGTGATGGAGAGAGTGATTGGTGATGGATGGTGAGGGAGAGTGATTGGTGATGGATGCTGAAGGGGAGAGTGATGGGTGATGGATGGTGAGGGAGAGAGTGATTGGTGGTGAATTGTGACGAATAGAGTGATTGGTGAGGGATGGTAGGGGAGAGAGTGCTGGTGGTAGATGGTGAGGGAGAGAGTGATTGATGGTAGATGGTGAGGTAGAGAGTGATTGGTGGTGGATGGTGACAGAGAGAGTGCTTGGTTGTGGATGGTGAGGGAGAGAGTCATTGGTAATTGATGGTCAGGGAGAGAGTGATTGGTGCTGGATGGTGACGGAGAGAGTGATTGGTGATGGGTGGTGAAGGAGATAGTGATTGGTGATTGATGGTGACGGAGAGAGTGATTGATGATTGATGGTGACGGAGAGCGTGATTGGTGATGGATGGTGATGGAGAGAGTGATTGGTGGTGAATGGTGATGGCGAGAATCATTGGTGATGGATGGTGAGGGAGAGGGTGTTTGCTGATGGATGTTTAGGGAGAGTGATTGGTGATTGATGCTGAGGGGGAGAGTGATTGGTGTTGATGGTGAGGAAGGGAGTGAATGGTGGTGAATGGTGAGGGAGAGAATGATTGGTGATGGATGGTTACGGAGAGAGTGATTGGTGATGGATGGTGACCGAGAGAGTGATTGGAAATGGATGGTGAGGGAGAGAGTGATTGATGATGGATGGTGACAGAGAGAGTGATTGGTGATGGATGGTGAGGGAGAGATTGATTGGTGGTGGATGGTGAAAGAGAAGAAGATTGGTTGTGGATGTTGAGGGAGAGAGTGAGTGGTGATGCATGGTGACGAGAGAGTGATTGGTGGTGAATGGTGACAGAAAGAGTGACTGGCGATGGATGGTGAGGGAGAGAGTGATTGGTGATGGGTGGTGAAGGAGATAGTCATTGGTGATTGATGGTGACAGAGAGAGTGATTGATGATTGATGGTGACGGAGAGAGTGATTGATGATTGATGGTGACGGAGAGCGAGATTGGTGATGGATGGTGATGGAGAGAGTGATTGGTGGTGAATGGTGACGGCGAGAATCATTGGTGATGGATGGTGAGGGAGAGATTGATTGGTAGTGGATGGTGAAAGAGAAAAAGATTGGTTGTGGATGTTGAGGGAGAGAGTGATTGGTGATGCATGGTGACGAGAGAGTGATTGGTGGTGAATGGTGATAGAGAGAGTGACTGGCGATGGATGGTGAGGGAGAGAGTGATTGGTGATGGATGGTGAGGGAGAGAGTGATTGGCGATGGACGGTGACGGAGAGTGTGATTGGTGATGAATGGTGACGGAGAGGGTGACTGGTGATGGATGGTGAGGTAGAGACTGTTTGGTGATGGATGGGACGGAGACAGTGATTGATAATGGATGGTCAGGGAGAGAGTGATTGGTGATGGATGGTGAGGGAGAGAGTGATTGGTGATGGATGGTGAGGGAGAGAGTGATTGGTGATGGATGGTGAGGGAGAGAGTGATTGGTGATGGATGGTGACGGACAGAGTGATTGGTGATGGATGGTAAGGTAGAGAGTGATTGGTTGTGAATGGTGACGGAGAGAGTGATTGGTGATGGATGGTGAGGGAGAGAGTGATTCGTGATGGATGGTGAGGGAGAGAGTGACTGGTGATGGATGGTGAGCGAGAGAGTGACTGGTGATGGATGGTGAGCGAGAGAGTGATTGGTGATGGATAGTGAGGGAGAGAGTGATTGGTGATGGATGGTGAGGTAGAGACTGGTTGGTGATGGATGGGGACGGAGAGAGTGATTGATAATGGATGGTGAGGGAGAGAGTGATTGGCGATGGATGGTGAGGGAGAGAGTGATTGGTGATGGATGGTGAGGGAGAGAGTGATTGGTGGTGGATGGTGAGGGAGAGAGTGATTGGTCATGGATGGTGAGGGAGAGAGTGATTGGTCATGGATGGTGAGGGAGCGAGTGATTGGTAATGGTTGGTGAGAGAGAGAATAATTGGTGATGGATAGCTACGGAGAGAGTGATTGGTGATGGATGGTGAGGGAGAGAGTGATTGATGATGGATGGTGACGGAGAGAGTGATTGATGATGGATGGTGAGGGAGAGAGTGATTGGTAATGGATAGTGAGGGAGAGAATGATTGGTGGTGGATGGTGATGGACAGAGTGATTGGTGGTGAATAGTGACGGCGAGAATCATTGGTGATGGATGGTGAGGGAGAGGGTGTTTGCTGATGGATGATTAGGGAGAGTGATTGGTAATTGATGCTGAGGGGGAGAGTAATTGGTGGTGATGGTGAGGAAGGGAGTGAATGGTGGTGAATGGTGAGGGAGAGTGTGATTGGTGATGTATGGTGAGGGAGAGAATAATTGGTGATGGATGGTTACGGAGAGAGTGATTGGAAATGGATGGTGAAAGAGAAAAGGATTGGTTGTGGATGTTGAGGGAGAGAGTAATTGGTGATGGATGGTTACGGAGAGAGTGATTGGAAATGGATGGTGAAAGAGAAAAGGATTGGTTGTGGATGTTGAGGGAGAGAGTGATTGATGATGGATGGTGACGGAGAGAGTGATTGGTGATGGATGGTGAGGGAGAGATTGATTGGTGGTGGATGGTGAAGGAGAAAAAGATTGGTTGTGGATGTTGAGGGAGAGAGTGATTGGTGATGCATGGTGACGAGAGAGTGATTGGTGGTGAATGGTGATAGAGAGAGTGACTGGCGATGGATGGTGAGGGAGAGAGTGATTGGTGATGGATGGTGAGGGAGAGAGTGATTGGCGATGGATGGTGACGGAGAGTGTGATTGGTGATGAATGGTGACGGAGAGGGTGACTGGTGATGGATGGTGAGGTAGAGACTGATTGGTGATGGATGGGGACGGAGAGACTGATTGGTGATGGATGGTGAGGGAGAGAGTGATTGGTGGTGGATGGTGAGGGAGAGAGTGATTGGTGATGGATGGTGAGGGAGAGAGTGATTGGTGGTGGATGGTGAGGGAGAGAGTGACTGGAGATGGATGGTGAGGGAGAGAGTGATTGGTGATGGATGGTGAGGGAGAGAGTGATTGGTGATGGATTGTGAGGGAGAGAGTGACTGGTGATGGATGGTGAGGGAGAGAGTGACTGGTGATGGATGGTGAGGGAGAGAGTGATTAGTGATGGATGGTGAGGGAGAGTGATTGGTGATGGATGGTGAGGGAGAGAGTGATTGGTGATGGATGGTGAGGGAGAGAGTGATTGGTGATGGATTGTGAGGGAGAGAGTGACTGGTGATGGATGGTGAGGGAGAGAGTGACTGGTGATGGATGGTGAGGGAGAGAGTGATTGGTGATGGATGGTGAGGGAGAGAGTGATTGGCGATGGATGGTGACGGAGAGTGTGATTGGTGATGAATGGTGATGGAGAGGGTGACTGGTGATGGATGGTGAGGTAGAGACTGATTGGTGATGGATGGGGACGGGGAGAGAGTGATTGATAATGGATGGTGAGGGAGAGAGTGATTGGTTATGGATGGTGAGGGAGAGAGTGATTGATCATGGATGGTGAGGGAGAGTGATTGGTAATGGATGGTGAGGTAGAGAGTGATTGGTGACGGAGGGAGTGATTGGTGATGGATGGTGACGGAGAGAGTCATGGTTGATAGATGGTGAGGGAGAGTGTGACTACTGATGGATGTTGAGGGAGAGAACGTTTGGTTGTGGATGGTGAGGGAGAGAGTGATTGGTGATGGATGGTGAGGAACAGACTGATTGGTGATGGGTGGTGACGAAGAGAGTAATTGGTGATTGATGGTGAGAGAGAGAGAGTGATTGGTGATGGATGGTGATGGAGAGAGTGATTGGTGATGGATGGTGATGGAGAGAGTGATTGGTGATGGATGGTGAGGGAGAGTGATTGGTGATGGATGCTGAAGGGGAGAGTGATGGGTGATGGATGGTGAGGGAGAGAGTGATTGGTGGTGAATTGTGACGAATAGAGTGATTGGTGAGGGATGGTAGGGGAGAGAGTGCTGGTGGTAGATGGTGAGGGAGAGAGTGATTGATGGTAGATGGTGAGGTAGAGAGTGATTGGTGGTGGATGGTGACAGAGAGAGTGCTTGGTTGTGGATGGTGAGGGAGAGAGTCATTGGTAATTGATGGTCAGGGAGAGAGTGATTGGTGCTGGATGGTGACGGAGAGAGTGATTGGTGATGGGTGGTGAAGGAGATAGTGATTGGTGATTGATGGTGACGGAGAGAGTGATTGATGATTGATGGTGACGGAGAGCGTGATTGGTGATGGATGGTGATGGAGAGAGTGATTGGTGGTGAATGGTGATGGCGAGAATCATTGGTGATGGATGGTGAGGGAGAGGGTGTTTGCTGATGGATGTTTAGGGAGAGTGATTGGTGATTGATGCTGAGGGGGAGAGTGATTGGTGTTGATGGTGAGGAAGGGAGTGAATGGTGGTGAATGGTGAGGGAGAGAATGATTGGTGATGGATGGTTACGGAGAGAGTGGTTGGTGATGGATGGTGACCGAGAGAGTGATTGGAAATGGATGGTGAGGGAGAGAGTGATTGATGATGGATGGTGACAGAGAGAGTGATTGGTGATGGATGGTGAGGGAGAGATTGATTGGTGGTGGATGGTGAAAGAGAAGAAGATTGGTTGTGGATGTTGAGGGAGAGAGTGAGTGGTGATGCATGGTGACGAGAGAGTGATTGGTGATGGGTGGTGAAGGAGATAGTCATTGGTGATTGATGGTGACAGAGAGAGTGATTGATGATTGATGGTGACGGAGAGAGTGATTGATGATTGATGGTGACGGAGAGCGAGATTGGTGATGGATGGTGATGGAGAGAGTGATTGGTGGTGAATGGTGACGGCGAGAATCATTGGTGATGGATGGTGAGGGAGAGATTGATTGGTAGTGGATGGTGAAAGAGAAAAAGATCGGTTGTGGATGTTGAGGGAGAGAGTGATTGGTGATGCATGGTGACGAGAGAGTGATTGGTGGTGAATGGTGATAGAGAGAGTGACTGGCGATGGATGGTGAGGGAGAGAGTGATTGGTGATGGATGGTGAGGGAGAGAGTGATTGGCGATGGATGGTGACGGAGAGTGTGATTGGTGATGAATGGTGACGGAGAGGGTGACTGGTGATGGATGGTGAGGTAGAGACTGTTTGGTGATGGATGGGGACGGAGACAGTGATTGATAATGGATGGTGAGGGAGAGAGTGATTGGTGATGGATGGTGAGGGAGAGAGTGATTGGTGATGGATGGTGAGGGAGAGAGTGATTGGTGATGGATGGTGACGGACAAGGAAGTGATTGGTGATGGATGGTAAGGTAGAGAGTGATTGGTTGTGAATGGTGACGGAGAGAGTGATTGGTGATGGATGGTGAGGGAGAGAGTGATTCGTGATGGATGGTGAGGGAGAGAGTGACTGGTGATGGATGGTGAGCGAGAGAGTGACTGGTGATGGATGGTGAGCGAGAGAGTGATTGGTGATGGATAGTGAGGGGAGAGAGTGATTGGTGATGGATGGTGAGCTGGAGACTGATTGGTGATGGATGGGGACGGAGAGAGTGATTGATAATGGATGGTGAGGGAGAGAGTGATTGGCGATGGATGGTGAGGGAGAGAGTGATTGGTGATGGATGGTGAGGGAGAGAGTGATTGGTGGTGGATGGTGAAAGAGAAGAAGATTGGTTGTGGATGTTGAGGGAGAGAGTGATTGATGATGGATGGTGACGGAGAGAGTGATTGGTGATGGATGGTGAGGGAGAGATTGATTGGTGGTGGATGGTGAAAGAGAAAAAGATTGGTTGTGGATGTTGAGGGAGAGGGTGATTGGTGATGCATGGTGACGAGAGAGTGATTGGTGGTGAATGGTGATAGAGAGAGTGACTGGTGATGGATGGTGAGGGAGAGAGTGATTGGTGATGGATGGTGAGGGAGAGAGTGATTGGCGATGGATGGTGACGGAGAGTGTGATTGGTGATGAATGGTGACGGAGAGGGTGACTGGTGATGGATGGTGAGGTAGAGACTGATTGGTGATGGATGGGGACGGAGAGAGTGATTGGTGATGGATGGTGACCGAGAGAGTGATTGGAAATGGATGGTGAGGGAGAGAGTGATTGATGATGGATGGTGACGGAGAGAGTGATTTATGATGGATGGTGAGGGTGAGATTGATTGGTGGTGGATGGTGAAAGAGAAGAAGATTGGTTATGGATGTTGAGGGAGAGAGTGAGTGGTGATGCATGGTGACGAGAGAGTGATTGGTGGTGAATGGTGACAGACAGAGTGACTGGCGATGGATGGTGAGGGAGAGAGTGATTGGTGATTGGTGGTGAAGGAGATAGTGATTGGTGATTGATGGTGACAGAGAGAGTGATTGATGATTGATGGTGACGGAGAGAGTGATTGATGATTGATGGTGACGGAGAGCGTGATTGGTGATGGATGGTGATGGAGAGAGTGATTGGTTGTGAATGGTGACGGCGAGAATCATTGGTGATGGGGATGGTGAGGGAGAGGGTGTTTGCTGATGGATGTTTAGGGAGAGTGATTGGTGATTGATGCTGAGGGGGAGAGTGGTGGTGATGGTGAGGAAGGGAGTGAATGGTGGTGAATGGTGAGGGAGAGTGTGATTGGTGATGTATGGTGAGGGAGAGAATGATTGGTGATGGATGGTTACGGAGAGAGTGATTGCTGATGGATGGTGACCGAGAGAGTGATTGCAAATGGATGGTGAGGGAGAGAGTGATTGATGATGGATGGTGATGGAGAGAGTGATTGGTGGTGGATGGTGAAAGAGAAGAAGATGGTTGTGGATGTTGAGGAGAGAGTGATTGGTGATGCATGGTGATGAGAGAGTGATTGGTGGTGAATGGTGACAGAGAGAGTGACTGGCGATGGATGGTGAGGGAGAGAGTGATTGGTGGTGGATGGTGAGGGAGAGAGTGATTTGTGATGGATGCTGAGGGAGAGAGTGGTTGGTGATGGATGGTGAGGGAGAGAGTGATTGGTGATGGATGGTGACGGACAGATTGATTGGTGATGGATGGTAAGGGAGAGAGTGATTGGTGATGGATGGTGTGGGAGAGAGTGATTGGTAGTGGATATGAGGGAGAGAGTGATTGGTAATGGTTGGTAAGAGAGAGAATAATTGGTGATGGATGGTTACGGGGAGAGTTATTGGTGGTGAATGGTGATGGAGAGAGTCATTGTCGATGGATGGTGAGGGAGAGTGTGATTGCTGATGGATGGTGAGGGAGAGAGTGATTGGTTGTGGATGGTGAGGTAGAGAGTGATGGGTGGTGAGGGAGAGAGTGATTGATGATCGATGGTGACGGAGAGAGTAATTGGTGATTGATGTTGAGGGAGAGAGTGATTGGTGATGCATGGTGACGAGAGAGTGATTGGTGGTGAATGGTGACAGAGAGAGTGACTGGCGATAGATGGTGAGGGAGAGAGCGATTGGTGCTGGATGGTGACGGACAGAGTGATTGGTGATGGGTGGTGAAGGAGAGAGTGATTGGTGATTGATTGTGAGGGAGAGAGTGATTGGTGAGGGAGAGAGTGATTGGTGGCGAATGGTGACAGAGAGAGTGATTGGTTATGGATGGTGACGGAGACAGTGATTGGCTATGGATGGTGACGGAGAGCGTGATTGGCTATGGATGGTGAGGGAGAGGGTGATTGGTCATGGATGGTGAGGGAGAGAGTGATTGCTCATGGATGGTGAGGGAGAGAGTGATTGGTCATGGATGGTGAGGGAGCGAGGGATTGGTAATGGTTGGTGAGAGAGAGAATAATTGGTGATGGATAGTTACGGAGAGAGTGATTAGTGATGGATGGTGAGGGAGAGAGTGATTGGTGATGGATGGTGACGGAGAGAGTCATTGGTGATGGATGGTGAGGGAGAGAGTGATTGGTAATGGATAGTGAGGGAGAAAGTGATTGGTGGTGGATGGTGATGGAGAGAGTGATTGGTGGTGAATGGTGACGGCGAGAATCATTGGTGATGGATGGTGAGGGAGAGGGTGTTTGTTGATGGATGTTTAGGGAGAGTGATTGGTGATTGATTGTGAGGGGGAGAGTGATTGGTGTTGATGGTGAGGAAGGGAATGAATGGTGGTGAATGGTGAGGGAGAGTGTGATTGGTGATGTATGGTGAGGAAGAGAATGATTGGTTACGGAGAGAGTGATTGGTGATGGATGGTGACCGAGAGAGTGATTGCAAATGGATAGTGAGGGAGAGAGTGATTGATGATGGATGGTGACGGAGAGAGTGATTGGTGATGGATGATGAGGGAGAGATTGATTGGTGGTGGATGGTGAAAGAGAAGAAGATTGGTTGTGGATGTTGAGGGAGAGAGTGATTGGTGATGCATGGTGACGAGAGAGTGATTGGTGGTGAATGGTGACAGAGAGAGTGACTGGCGATGGATGGTGAGGGAGAGAGTGATTGGTGATGGATGGTGACGGAGAGTGTGATTGGTGATGAATGTTGACGGAGAGGGTGATTGGTGATGGATGGTGAGGTAGAGACTGATTGGTGATGGATGGGGACGGAGAGAGTGATTGGTGATGGATGGTGAGGGAGAGAGTCGTGATGGATGGTGAGGGAGAGAGTGATTGGTGATGGATGGTAAGGGAGAGAGTGATTGGTGGTGAATGGTGACGGAGAGAGTGATTGGTGACGGATGGTGAGGGAGAGAGTGATTGGTGATGGATGGTGAGGGAGAGAGTGATTGGTGATGGATGGTGTGGGAGAGAGTGATTGGTAGTGGATAGTGAGGGAGAGAGTGATTGGAAATGGTTGGTGAGAGAGAGAATAATTGGTGATGGATGGTTACGGAGAGAGTGATTGGTGGTGAATGGTGATGGAGAGAGTCAATGTCGATGGATGGTGAGGGAGAGTGTGATTGCTGAGGGATGGTGAGGGAGAGAGTGATTGGTTGTGGATGGTGAGGTAGAGAGTGATTGGTGATGGATGGTGACGGAGAGAGTAATTGGTGATTGATGTTGAGGGAGAGAGTGATTGGTGATGCATGGTGACGAGAGAGTGATTGGTGGTGAATGGTGACAGAGAGAGTGACTAGCGATGGATGGTGAGGGAGAGAGTGATTGGTGATGGGTGGTGAAGGAGAGAGTGATTGGTGATTGATGGTGACGGAGAGAGTGATTGGTGGTGGATGGTGAGGGAGAGAGTGATTGGTGATGGAGAGAGTGATTGGTGGCGAATGGTGACAGAGAGAGTGATTGGTTATGGATGGTGACAGAGAGAGTGATTGGTGATTGATGGTGACGGAGAGGGTGATTGGTGATGGATGGTGAGGGAGAGAGTGATTGGTCATGGATGGTGAGGGAGAGAGTGATTGGTAATGGTTGGTGAGAGAGAGAGTAATTGGTGATGGATAGTTACGGAGAGAGTGATTGATGATGGATGGTGAGGGAGAGAGTGATTGGTGATGGATGGTGACGGAGAGAGTGATTGGTGATGGATGGTGAGGGAGAGAGTGATTGGTAATGGATAGTGAGGGAGAAAGTGATTGGTGATGGATGGTGAGGGAGAGAGTGATTGGTGGTGAATGGTGACGGCGAGAATCATTGGTGATGGATGGTGAGGGAGAGGGTGTTTGCTGATGGATGGTTAGGGAGAGTGATTGGTGATTGATGCTGAGAGGGAGAGTGATTGGTGGTGATGGTGAGGAAGGGAGTGACTGGTGGTGAATGGTGAGGGAGAGTGTGATTGGTGATGTATGGTGAGGGAGAGAATGATTGGTGATGGATGGTTACGGAGACAGTGATTGGTGATGGATGGTGACGGAGAGAGTGATTGGAAATGGATGGTGAGGGAGAGAGTGATTGGTGATGGATGGTGAGGGAGAGAGTGATTGGCGATGGATGGTGACGGAGAGTCTGATTGGTGATGAATGGTGACGGAGAGGGTGACTGGTGATGGATGGTGAGGTAGAGACTGATTGGTGATGGATGGGGAAGGAGAGAGTGATTGGTGATGGATGGTGAGGGAGAGAGTGACTGGAGATGGATGGTGAGGGAGAGAGTGATTGGTGATGTATGGTGAGGGAGAGAGTGATTGGTGATGGATTGTGAGGGAGAGAGTGACTGGTGATGGATGGTGAGGGAGAGAGTGACTGGTGATGGATGGTGAGGGAGAGAGTGATTGGTGATGGATGGTGAGGGAGAGAGTGATTGGCGATGGATGGTGACGGAGAGTGTGATTGGTGATGAATGGTGATGGAGAGGGTGACTGGTGATGGATGGTGAGGTAGAGACTGATTGGTGATGGATGGGGACGGAGAGAGTGATTGATAATGGATGGTGAGAGAGAGAGTGATTGGTGATGGATGGTGAGGGAGAGAGTGATTGGTGATGGATGGTGAAGGAGAGAGTGATTGGTGATGGATGGTGAGGGAGAGAGTGATTGGTGGTGAATGGTGACGGCGAGAATCATTGGTGATAGATGGTGAGGGAGAGGGTGTTTGCTGATGGATGGTTAGGGAGAGTGATTGGTGATTGATGCTGATGGGGAGAGTGAATGGTGGTGAATGGTGAGGGAGAGTGTGATTGGTGATGTATGGTGAGGGAGAGAATGATTGGTGATGGATGGTTACGGAGACAGTGATTGGCGATGGATGGTGACGGAGAGAGTGATTGGAAATGGATGGTGAGGGAGAGAGTGATTGATGATAATGGTGACGGAGAGAATGATTGGTGATGGATGGTGAGGGAGAGATTGATTGGTGGCGGATGGTGAAAGAGAAAAAGATTGGTTGTGGATGTTGAGGGAGAGAGTGATTGGTGATGCATGGTGACGAGAGAGTGATTGGTGGTGAATGGTGATAGAGAGAGTGACTGGCGATGGATGGTGAGGGAGAGAGTGATTGGTGATGGATGGGGACGGAGAGACTGATTGGTGATGGATGGTGACGGAGAGTGTGATTGGTGATGAATGGTGACGGAGAGGGTGACTGGTGATGGATGGTGAGGTAGAGACTGATTGGTGATGGATGGGGACGGAGAGACTGATTGGTGATGGATGGTGAGGGAGAGAGTGATTGGTGGTGGATGGTGAGGGAGAGAGTGATTGGTGATGGATGGTGAGGGAGAGAGTGATTGGTGGTGGATGGTGAGGGAGAGAGTGACTGGAGATGGATGGTGAGGGTGAGAGTGATTGGTGATGGATGGTGAGGGAGAGAGTGATTGGTGATGGATTGTGAGGGAGAGAGTGACTGGTGATGGATGGTGAGGGAGAGAGTGACTGGTGATGGATGGTGAGGGAGAGAGTGATTAGTGATGGATGGTGAGGGAGAGTGATTGGTGATGGATGGTGAGGGAGAGAGTGATTGGTGATGGATGGGGACGGAGAGACTGATTGGCGATGGATGGTGACGGAGAGTGTGATTGGTGATGAATGGTGACGGAGAGGGTGACTGGTGATGGATGGTGAGGTAGAGGCTGATTGGTGATGGATGGGGACGGAGAGACTGATTGGTGATGGATGGTGAGGGAGAGAGTGATTGGTGGTGGATGGTGAGGGAGAGAGTGATTGGTGATGGATGGTGAGGGAGAGAGTGATTGGTGGTGGATGGTGAGGGAGAGAGTGACTGGAGATGGATGGTGAGGGTGAGAGTGATTGGTGATGGATGGTGAGGGAGAGAGTGATTGGTGATGGATTGTGAGGGAGAGAGTGACTGGTGATGGATGGTGAGGGAGAGAGTGACTGGTGATGGATGGTGAGGGAGAGAGTGATTAGTGATGGATGGTGAGGGAGAGTGATTGGTGATGGATGGTGAGGGAGAGAGATTGGTGATGGATGGTGAGGGAGAGAGTGATTGGTGATGGATTGTGAGGGAGAGAGTGACTGGTGATGGATGGTGAGGGAGAGAGTGACTGGTGATGGATGGTGAGGGAGAGAGTGATTGGTGATGGATGCTGAGGGAGAGAGTGATTGGCGATGGATGGTGACGGAGAGTGTGATTGGTGATGAATGGTGACGGAGAGAGTGATTGATAATGGATGGTGAGGGAGAGAGTGATTGGTGATGGATGGTGAGGGAGAGAGTGATTGGTGATGGATGGTGAAGGAGAGAGTGATTGGTGATGGATGGTGAGGGAGAGAGTGATTGGTGGTGAATGGTGACGGCGAGAATCATTGGTGATGGATGGTGAGGGAGAGGGTGTTTGCTGATGGATGGTTAGGGAGAGTGATTGGTGATTGATGCTGATGGGGAGAGTGAATGGTGGAGAATGGTGAGGGAGAGTGTGATTGGTGATGTATGGTGAGGGAGAGAATGATTGGTGATGGATGGTTACGGAGACAGTGATTGGCGATGGATGGTGACGGAGAGAGTGATTGGAAATGGATGGTGAGGGAGAGAGTGATTGATGATAATGGTGACGGAGAGAGTGATTGGTGATGGATGGTGACGAGAGAGTGATTGGTGGTGAATGGTGATAGAGGGAGTGACTGGCGATGGATGGTGAGGGAGAGAGTGATTGGTGATGGATGGTGAGGGAGAGAGTGATTGGCGATGGATGGTGACGGAGAGTGTGATTGGTGATGAATGGTGACTGAGAGGGTGACTGGTGATGGATGGTGAGGTAGAGACTGATTGGTGATGGATGGGGACGGAGAGACTGATTGGTGATGGATGGTGAGGGAGAGAGTGATTGGTGGTGGATGGTGAGGGAGAGAGTGATTGGTGATGGATGGTGAGGGAGAGAGTGATTGGTGGTGGATGGTGAGGGAGAGAGTGACTGGAGATGGATGGTGAGGGAGAGAGTGATTGGTGATGGATGGTGAGGGAGAGAGTGATTGGTGATGGATTGTGAGGGAGAGAGTGACTGGTGATGGATGGTGAGGGAGAGAGTGACTGGTGATGGATGGTGAGGGAGAGAGTGATTAGTGATGGATGGTGAGGGAGAGTGATTGGTGATGGATGGTGAGGGAGAGAGTGATTGGTGATGGATGGTGAGGGAGAGAGTGATTGGTGATGGATTGTGAGGGAGAGAGTGACTGGTGATGGATGGTGAGGGAGAGAGTGACTGGTGATGGATGGTGAGGGAGAGAGTGATTGGTGATGGATGGTGAGGGAGAGAGTGATTGGCGATGGATGGTGACGGAGAGTGTGATTGGTGATGAATGGTGATGGAGAGGGTGACTGGTGATGGATGGTGAGGTAGAGACTGATTGGTGATGGATGGGGACGGAGAGAGTGATTGATAATGGATGGTGAGGGAGAGAGTGATTGGTGATGGATGGTGAGGGAGAGAGTGATTGATCATGGATGGTGAGGGAGAGAGTGATTGGTCAAGGGATAGTGAGGGAGCGAGTGATTGGTAATGGTTGGTGAGAGAGAGAATAATTGGTGATGGATAGTTATGGAGAGAGTGATTGGTGATGGATGGTGAGGGAGAGAGTGATTGGTGATGGATGGTGAGGTAGAGACTGATTGGTGATGGATGGGGACGGAGAGAGTGATTGATAATGGATGGTGAGGGAGAGAGTGATTGGTGATGGATGAGGGAGAGAGTGATTGATCATGGATGGGGACGGAGAGAGTGATTGGTGATGGATGGTGAGGGAGAGAGTGATTGGTGATGGATGGTGAGGGAGAGAGTGATTGGTGATGGATGGTAAGGGAGAGAGTGATTGGTGGTGAATGGTGACGGAGGGAGTGATTGGTGACGGATGGTGAGGGAGAGAGTGATTGGTAGTGGATAGTGAGGGAGAGAGTGATTGGTAATGGTTGGTGAGAGAGAGAATAATTGGTGATGGATGGTTACGGAGAGAGTGATTGGTGGTGAATGGTGACGGAGAGAGTCAATGTCGATGGATGGTGAGGGAGAGTGTGATTGCTGCGGGATGGTGAAGGAGAGAGTGATTGGTTGTGAATGGTGAGGTAGAGAGTGATTGGTGATGGATGGTGATGGAGAGAGTAATTCGTGATTGATGTTGAGGGAGAGAATGATTGGTGATGCATGGTGACGAGAGAGTGATTGGTGGTGAATGGTGACAGAGAGAGTGACTAGCGATGGATGGTGAGGGTGAGAGTGATTGGTCATGGGTGGTGAAGGAGAGAGTGATTGGTGGTTGATGGTGACGGAGAGAGTGATTGGTGGTGGATGGTGAGGGAGAGAGTGATTGGTGATGGAGAGAGTGATTGGTGGCGAATGGTGACAGAGAGAGTGATTGGTTATGGATGGTGACGGAGAGAGTGATTGGTGATTGATGGTGACGGAGAGGGTGATTGGTGATGGATGGTGAGGGAGAGAGTGATTTGTAATGGTTGGTGAGAGAGAGAATAATTGGTGATGGATAGTTACGGAGAGAGTGATTGATGATGGATGGTGAGGGAGAGAGTGATTGGTGATGGATGGTGACGGAGAGCGTGATTGGTGATGGATGGTGACGGAGAGAGTGATTGGTAATGGATAGTGAGGGAGAAAGTGATTGGTGGTGGATGGTGATGGACAGAGTGATTGGTGGTGAATGGTGACGGCGAGAATCATTGGTGATGGATGGTGAGGGAGAGGGTGTTTGCTGATGGATGGTTAGGGAGAGTGATTGGTGATTGATGCTGAGGGGGAGAGTGATTGGTGGTGATGGTGAGGAAGGGAGTGAATGGTGGTGAATGGTGAGGGAGAGTGTGATTGGTGATGTATGGTGAGGGAGAGAATGATTGGTGATGGATGGTTACGGAGACAGTGATTGGTGATGGATGGTGACGGAGAGAGTAATTGGAAATGGATGGTGAGGGAGAGAGTGATTGGTGATGGATGGTGAGGGAGAGAGTGATTGGCAATGGATGGTGACGGAGAGTGTGATTGGTGATGAATGGTGATGGAGAGGGTGACTGGTGATGGATGGTGAGGTAGAGACTGATTGGTGATGGATGGGGACGGAGAGAGTGATTGGTCCTGGATGGTGACGGAGAGAGTGATTGGTGATGGGTGGTGAAGGAGATAGTGATTGGTGATTGATGGTGACGGAGAGAGTGATTGATGATTGATGGTGACGGAGAGCGTGATTGGTGATGGATGGTGATGGAGAGAGTGATTGGTGGTGCATGGTGATGGCGAGAATCATTGGTGATGGATGGTGAGGGAGAGGGTGTTTGCTGATGGATGTTTAGGGAGAGTGATTGGTGATTGATGCTGAGGGGGAGAGTGATTTGGTGGTGATGGTTAGGAAGGGAGTGAATGGTGGTGAATGGTGAGGGAGAGTGTGATTGGTGGTGGATGGTGAGGGAGAGAGTGACTGGAGATGGATGGTGAGGGAGAGAGTGATTGGTGATGGATGGTGAGGGAGAGAGTGATTGGTCATGGATGGTGAGGGAGAGAGTGAATGGTGATGGATGGTGAGGGAGAGAGTGATTGGTGATGGATGGTGACGGAGAGACTGATTGGTGATGGATGGTGAGGGAGAGAGTGATTGGTAATGGATAGTGAGGGAGAAAGTGATTGGTGGTGGATGGTGAGGGAGAGAGTGATTTGTGATGGATGGTGAGGGAGAGAGTGATTGGCGATGGATGGTGACGGAGAGTGTGATTGGTGATGAATGGTGATGGAGAGGGTGACTGGTGATGGATGGTGAGGGAGAGAGTGATTGGTGATGGATGGTGAGGGAGAGAGTGATTGGTGGTGGATGGTGAGGGAGAGAGTGATTGATCATGGATGGTGAGGGAGAGAGTGATTGGTGATGCATGGTGACGAGAGAGTGATTGGTGGTGAATGGTGACTGAGAGAGTGACTGGCGATGGATGGTGAGGGAGAGAGTGATTGGTGATGGATGGTGACGGAGAGTGTGATTGGTGATGAATGTTGACGGAGAGGGTGATTGGTGATGGATGGTGAGGTAGAGACTGATTGGTGATGGATGGGGACGGAGAGAGTGATTGGTGATGGATGGTGAGGGAGAGAGTGATTGGCGATGGATGGTGAGGGAGAGAGTGATTGGTGATGGATGGTAAGGGAGAGAGTGATTGGTGGTGAATGGTGACGGAGAGAGTGATTGGTGACGGATGGTGAGGCAGAGAGTGATTGGTGATGGATGGTGAGGGAGAGAGTGATTGGTGATGGATGGTGTGGGAGAGAGTGATTGGTAGTGGATAGTGAGGGAGAGAGTGATTGGTAATGGTTGGTGAGAGAGAGAATAATTGGTGATGGATGGTGACGGACAGAGTGATTGGTGATGGATGGTAAGGTAGAGAGTGATTGGTGGTGAATGGTGACGGAGAGAGTGATTGGTGATGGATGGTGAGGGAGAGAGTGATTGGTGATGGATGGTGAGGAGAGGGTGTTTGCTGATGGATGGTTAGGGAGAGTGATTGGTGATTGATGCTGAGGGGGAGAGTGATTGGTGGTGATGGTGAGGAAGGGAGTGAATGGTGGTGAATGGTGAGGGAGAGTGTGATTGGTGATGTATGGTGAGGGAGAGAATGATTGGTGATGGATGGTTACAGTGAGAGTGATTGGTGATGGATGGTGACGGAGAGAGTGATTGGAAATGGATGGTGAGGGAGAGAGTGATTGATGATGGATGGTGACGGAGAGAGTGATTGGTGATGGATGGTGAGGGAGAGATTGATTGGTGGTGGATGGTGAAAGAGAAAAAGATTGGTTGTGGATGTTGAGGGAGAGAGTGATTGGTGATGCATTGTGACGAGAGAGTGATTGGTGGTGAATGGTGACAGAGAGAGTGACTGGCGATGGATGGTGAGGGAGAGAGTGATTGGTGATGGATGGTGAGGTAGAGAGTGATTGGTGATGGATGGGAACGGAGAGAGTGATTTTTGATGGATGGTGAGGGAGAGAGTGATTGGTGGTGGATGGAGAGGGAGAGAGTGATTGGTGATGGAGAGAGTGATTGGTGGCGAATGGTGACAGAGAGAGTGATTGGTTATGGATGGTGACGGAGAGAGTGATTGATGGTGACGGAGTGCGTGATTGGTGATGGATGGTGAGGGAGCGAGTGATTGGTAATGGTTGGTGAGAGAGAGAATAATTGGTGATGGATAGCTACGGAGAGAGTGATTGGTGATGGATGGTGACGGAGAGAGTGATTGGTGATGGATGGTGAGGGAGAGAGTGATTGATGATGGATGGTGAGGGAGAGAGTGATTGGTGTTGGATGGTGAGGGAGAGAGTGACTGGTGATGGATGGTGAGGGAGAGAGTGATTTGTGATGGATGGTGAGGGAGAGAGTGATTGGTGATGGATGGTGAGGGAGAGAGTGATTGGTGATGGATGGTGACGGACAGATTGAATGGTGATGGATGGTAAGGGAGAGAGTGATTGGTGGTGAATCGTGACGGAGAGAGTGATTGGTGATGGATGGTGAGGGAGAGAGTGATTGGTGATGGATGGTGAGGGAGAGAGTGATTGGCGATGGATGGTGACGGAGAGTGTAATTGGTGATGAATGGTGATGGAGAGGGTGACTGGTGATGGATGGTGAGGTAGAGACTGATTGGTGATGGATGGGGACGGAGAGAGTGATTGATAATGGATGGTGAGGGAGAGAGTGAATGGTGATGGATGGTGAGGGAGAGAGTGATTGGTGATGGATGGTGACGGAGAGAGTGATTGGTGATGGATGGTGAGGGAGAGAGTGATTGGTAATGGATAGTGAGGGAGAAAGTGATTGGTGGTGGATGGTGAGGGAGAGCGTGATTTGTGATGGATGGTGAGGGAGAGAGTGATTGGCGATGGATGGTGACGGAGAGTGTGATTGGTGATGAATGGTGATGGAGAGGGTGACTGGTGATGGATGGTGAGGGAGAGAGTGATTGGTGATGGATGGTGAGGGAGAGAGTGATTGGTGGTGGATGGTGAGGGAGAGAGTGATTGACCATGGATGGTGAGGGAGAGAGTGATTGGTCAAGGGATAGTGAGGGAGCGAGTGATTGGTAATGGTTGGTGAGATTGAGAATAATTGGTGATGGATAGTTACGGAGAGAGTGATTGGTGATGGATGGTGAGGGAGAAAGTGATTGATGGTAGATGGTGAGGGAGAGAGTGATTGGTGGTGGATGGTGACAGAGAGAGTGCTTGGTTGTGGATGGTGAGGGAGAGAGTCATTGGTAATTGATGGTGAGGGAGAGAGTGATTGGTCCTGGATGGTGACGGAGAGAGTGATTGGTGATGGGTGGTGAAGGAGATAGTGATTGGTGATTGATGGTGACGGAGAGAGTGATTGATGATTGATGGTGACGGAGAGCGTGATTGGTGATGGATGGTGATGGAGAGAGTGATTGGTGGTGCATGGTGATGGCGAGAATCATTGGTGATGGATGGTGAGGGAGAGGGTGTTTGCTGATGGATGTTTAGGGAGAGTGATTGGTGATTGATGCTGAGGGGGAGAGTGATTGGTGGTGATGGTGAGGAAGGGAGTGAATGGTGGTGAATGGTGAGGGAGAGTGTGATTGGTGATGTATGGTGAGGGAGAGAGTGATTGGTGATGGATGGTTACGGAGAGAGTGATTGGTGATGGATGGTGAGGGAGAGATTGATTGGTGGTGGATGGTGACCGAGAGAGTGATTGGAAATCGATGGTGAGGGAGAGAGTGATTGATGATGGATGGTGACGGAGAGAGTGATTGGTGATGGATGGTGAGGGAGAGATTGATTGGTGGTGGATGGTGAAAGAGAAGAAGATTGGTTGTGGATGTTGAGGGAGAGAGTGATTGGTGATGCATGGTGACGAGAGAGTGATTGGTGGTGAATGGTGACAGAGAATGTGACTGGTGATGGATGGTGAGGGAGAGAGTGATTTGTGATGGATGGTGAGGGAGAGAGTGATTGGTGATGGATGGTGAGGGAGAGCGTGATTGGTGATGGATGGTGACGGACAGATTGAATGGTGATGGATGGTAAGGGAGAGAGTGATTGGTGGTGAATGGTGACGGAGAGAGTCATTGTCGATGGATGGTGAGGGAGAGGGTGATTGCTGATGGATGGTGAGGGAGAGAGTGATTGGTTGTGGATGGTGAGGTAGAAAGTGATTGGTGATGGGTGGTGAGGGAGAGAGTGATTGGTGATTGATGGTGACGGAGAGAGTGATTAGTGGTGGATGGTGAGGGAGAGAGTGATTGGTGATGCATGGTGACGAGAGAGTGATTGGTGGTGAATGGTGACAGAGAGTGACTGGCGATGGATGGTGAGGGAGAGAGTGATTGGTGCTGGATGGTGACGGACAGAGTGATTGGTGATGGGCGGTGAAGGAGAGAGCGATTGGTGATTGATGGTGACGGAGAGAGTAATTGGTGGTGGATGGTGAGGGAGAGAGTGATTGGTGATGGAGAGAGTGATTGGTGATGGAGAGAGTGATTGGTGGCGAATGGTGACAGAGAGAGTGATTGGTTATGGATGGTGACGGAGAGAGTGATTGGTGATTGATGGTGACGGAGAGCGTGATTGGTGATGGATGGTGAGGGAGAGAGTCATTGGTCATGGATGGTGAGGGAGAGAGTGATTGGTCATGGATGGTGAGGGAGCGAGTGATTGGTAATGGTTGGTGAGAGAGAGAATAATTGGTGATGGATAGTTCCGGAGAGAGTGATTGATGATGGATGGTGACGGAGAGAGTGATTGGTGATGGATGGTGACGGCGAGAATCATTGGTGATGGATGGTGAGGGAGAGGGTGTTTGCTGATGGATGGAAAGGGAGAGTGATTGGTGATTGATGCTGAGGGGGAGAGTGATTGGTGGTGATGGTGAGGAAGGGAGTGAATGATGGTGAATGGTTAGGGAGAGTGTGATTGATGATGTATGGTGAGGGAGAGAATGATTGCTGATGGATGGTTACGGAGAGAGTGATTGGTGATGGATGGTGAGGGAGAGAATGATTGGAAATGGATGGTGAAGGAGAGAGTGATTGATGATGGATGGTGACGGAGAGAGTGATTGGTGATGGATGGTGAGGGAGAGATTGATTGGTGGTGGATGGTGAAAGAGAAAAAGATTGGTTGTGGATGTTGAGGGAGAGAATGATTGGTGATGCATTGTGACGAGAGAGTGATTGGTGGTGGATGTTGAGGGAGAGAGTGATTGGTGGTGGCTGGTGAGGGAGAGAGTGACTGGAGATGGATGGTGAGGGAGAGAGTGATTGGTGATGGATGGTGAGGGAGAGAGTGATTGGTGATGGATTGTGAGGGAGAGAGTGATTGGTGATGGATGGTGACGGACAGAGTGATTGGTGATGGTTGGTAAGGTAGAGAGTGGTTGGTGGTGAATGGTGACGGAGAGAGTGATTGGTGATGGATGGTGAGGGAAAGAGTGATTGGTGATGGATGGTGAGGAGAGGGTGTTTGCTGATGGATGGTTAGGGAGAGTGATTGGTGATTGATGCTGAGGGGGAGAGTGATTGGTGGTGATGCTGAGGAAGGAAATGAATGGTGGTGAATGGTGAGGGAGAGTGTGATTGGTGATGTATGGTGAGGGAGAGAATGATTGGTGATGGATGGTTACGGAGAGAGTGATTGGTGATGGATGGTGACGGAGAGAGTGATTGGAAATGGATGGTGAGGGAGAGAGTGATTGATGATGGATGGTGACGGAGAGAGTGATTGGTGATGGATGGTGAGGGAGAGAGTGATTGGTGATGGATTGTGAGGGAGAGAGTGATTGGTGATGGATGGTGACGGACAGAGTGATTGGTGGTGGATGGTGAGGGAGAGAGTGACTGGAGATGGATGGTGAGGGAGAGAGTGATTGGTGATGGATGGTGAGGGAGAGAGTGATTGGTCATGGATGGTGAGGGAGAGAGTGATTGGTCATGGATGGTGAGGGAGCGAGTGATTGGTAATGGTTGGTGAGAGAGAGAATAATTGGTGATGGATAGTTACGGAGACAGTGATTGGTGATGGATGGTGAGGGAGAGAGTTATTGGTGATAGATGGTGACGGAGAGAGTGATTGATGAGGGATGGTGACGGACAGAGTGATTGGTGGTGAATGGTGAGGGAGAGAGTCATTGGTAATTGATGGTGAGGGAGAGAGTGATTGGTCCTGGATGGTGACGGAGAGAGTGATTGGTGATGGATGTTGACGGAGAGGGTGATTGGTGATGGATGGTGAGGTAGAGACTGATTGGTGATGGATGGTGAGGCAGAGAGTGATTGGTGATGGATGGTGAGGGAGAGAGTGATTTGTGATGGATGGTGAGGGAGAGAGTGATTGGTGGTGGATGGTGAGGGAGAGAGTGACTGGTGATAGATGGTGAGGGAGAGAGTGATTTGTGATGGATGGTGAGGGAGAGAGTGATTGGTGATGGATGGTGAGGGGGAGAGTGATTGGTGATGGATGGTGACGGACAGATTGAATGGTGATGGATGGTAAGGGAGAGAGTGATTGGTGGTGAATGGTGACGGAGAGAGTGATTGGTGATGGATGGTGAGGGAGAGAGTGATTGGTGATGGATGGTGTGGGAGAGAGTGATTTGTAGTGGATAGTGAGGGAGAGAGTGATTGGTAATGGTTGGTGAGAGAGAGAATAATTGGTGATGGATGGTTACGGAGAGAGTAATTGGTGGTGAATGGTGACGGAGAGAGTCATTGTCGATGGATGGTGAGGGAGAGGGTGATTGCTGATGGATGGTGAGGGAGAGAGTGATTGGTTGTGGATGGTGACAGAGAGAGTAATTGGTGATTGATGTTGACGAAGAGAGTGATTGGTGATGCATGGTGACGAGAGAGTGATTGGTGGTGAATGGTGACAGAGAGAGTGACTGGCGATGGATGGTGAGGGAGAGAGTGATTGATCATGGATGGTGAGGGAGCGAGTGATTGGTAATGGTTGGTGATGGCGAGAATCATTGGTGATGGATGGTGAGGGAGAGGGTGTTTGCTGATGGATGGTTAGGGAGAGTGATTGGTGATTGATGCTGAGGGGGAGAGTGATTGGTGGTGATGGTGAGGAATGGAGTGAATGGTGGTGAATGGTGAGGGAGAGTGTGATTGGTGATGTATGGTGAGGGAGAGAATGATTGGTGATGGATGGTTACGGAGAGAGTGATTGGTGATGGATGGTGACGGAGAGAGTGATTGGAAATGGATGGTGAAGGAGAGAGTGATTGATGATGGATGGTGACGGAGAGAGTGATTGGTGATGGATGGTGAGGGAGAGATTGGTTGGTGGTGGATGGTGAAAGAGAAAAAGGTTGGTTGTGGATGTTGAGGGAGAGAGTGATTGGTGATGCATGGTGACGAGAGAGTGATTGGTGATGGATGGTGAGGGAGAGAGTGATTGGTGGTGGATGGTCAGGGAGAGAGTGACTGGTGATGGATGGTGAGGGAGAGAGTGATTTGTGATGGATGGTGAGGGAGAGAGTGATTGGTGATGGATGGTGAGGGAGAGAGTGATTGGTGATGGATGGTGACGGACAGATTGAATGGTGATGGATGGTAAGGGAGAGAGTGATTGGTGGTGAATGGTGACGGAGAGAGTGATTGGTGATGGATGGTGAGGGAGAGAGTGATTGGTGATGGATGGTGTGGGAGAGAGTAATTGGTAGTGGATAGTGAGGGAGAGAGTGATTGGTAATGGTTGGTGAGAGAGAGAGTAATTGGTGATGGATGGTTACGGAGAGAGTAATTGGTGGTGAATGGTGACGGAGATAGTCATTGTCGATGGATGGTGAGGGAGAGGGTGATTGCTGATGGATGTTGAGGGAGAGAGTGATTGGTGGTGGATGGTGAGGGAGAGAGTGATTGGTGATGGATGGTGAGGGAGAGAGTGATTGGTGATGGATGGTGAGGGAGAGAGTGATTGGTGATGGATTGTGAGGGAGAGAGTGATTGGTGATGGATGGTGACGGACAGAGTGATTGGTGATGGATGGTAAGGTAGAGAGTGATTGGTGGTGAATGGTGACGGAGAGAGTGATTGGTGATGGATGGTGAGGGAGAGAGTGATTGGTGATAGATGGTGAGGAGAGGGTGTTTGCTGATGGATGGTTAGGGAGAGTGATTGGTGATTGATGCTGAGGGGGAGAGTGATTGGTGGTGATGGTGGGGAAGGGAATGAATGGTGGTGAATGGTGAGGGAGAGTGTGATTGGTGATGTATGGTGAGGGAGAGAATGATTGGTGATGGATGGTTACGCAGAGAGTGATTGGTGATGGATGGTGACGGAGAGAGTGATTGGAAATGGATGGTGAGGGAGAGAGTGATTGATGATGGATGGTGACGGAGAGAGTGATTGGTGATGGATGGTGAGGGAGAGATTGATTGGTGGTGGATGGTGAAAGAGAAAAAGATTGGTTGTGGATGTTGAGGGAGAGAGTGACTGGTGATGCATTGTGACGAGAGAGTGATTGGTGGTGAATGGTGAGGAAGGGAGTGAATGGTGGTGAATGGTGAGGGAGAGTGTGATTGGTGATGTATGGTTAGGGAGAGAGTGATTGGTGATGGATGGTTACGGAGAGAGTGTTTGGTGATGGATGGTTACGGAGAGAGTGATTGGTGATGGATGGTGTGGGAGAGATTGATTGGTGGTGGCTGGTGAAAGAGAAGAAGATTGGTTGTGGATGTTGAAGAGGAGAGTGATTGGTGATGCATGGTGACGAGAGAGTGATTGGTGATGGATGGTGAGGGAGAGAGTGATTGGTGATGGATGGTGACGGAGAGTATGATTGGTGATGGATGTTGACGGAGAGGGTGATTGGTGATGGATGGTGAGGTAGAGACTGATTGGTGATGGATGGTGAGGCAGAGAGTGATTGGTGATGGATGGTGAGGGAGAGAGTGATTTGTGATGGATGGTGAGGGAGAGAGTGATTGGTGGTGGATGGTGAGGGAGAGAGTGACTGGTGATAGATGGTGAGGGAGAGAGTGATTTGTGATGGATGGTGAGGGAGAGAGTGATTGGTGATGGATGGTGAGGGGGAGAGTGATTGGTGATGGATGGTGACGGACAGATTGAATGGTGATGGATGGTAAGGGAGAGAGTGATTGGTGGTGAATGGTGACGGAGAGAGTGATTGGTGATGGATGGTGAGGGAGAGAGTGATTGGTGATGGATGGTGTGGGAGAGAGTGATTGGTAGTGGATAGTGAGGGAGAGAGTGATTGGTAATGGTTGGTGAGAGAGAGAATAATTGGTGATGGATGGTTACGGAGAGAGTAATTGGTGGTGAATGGTGACGGAGAGAGTCATTGTCGATGGATGGTGAGGGAGAGGGTGATTGCTGATGGATGGTGAGGGAGAGAGTGATTGGTTGTGGATGGTGACAGAGAGAGTAATTGGTGATTGATGTTGACGAAGAGAGTGATTGGTGATGCATGGTGACGAGAGAGTGATTGGTGGTGAATGGTGACAGAGAGAGTGACTGGCGATGGATGGTGAGGGAGAGAGTGATTGATCATGGATGGTGAGGGAGCGAGTGATTGGTAATGGTTGGTGATGGCGAGAATCATTGGTGATGGATGGTGAGGGAGAGGGTGTTTGCTGATGGATGGTTAGGGAGAGTGATTGGTGATTGATGCTGAGGGGGAGAGTGATTGGTGGTGATGGTGAGGAATGGAGTGAATGGTGGTGAATGGTGAGGGAGAGTGTGATTGGTGATGTATGGTGAGGGAGAGAATGATTGGTGATGGATGGTTACGGAGAGAGTGATTGGTGATGGATGGTGACGGAGAGAGTGATTGGAAATGGATGGTGAAGGAGAGAGTGATTGATGATGGATGGTGACGGAGAGAGTGATTGGTGATGGATGGTGAGGGAGAGATTGGTTGGTGGTGGATGGTGAAAGAGAAAAAGGTTGGTTGTGGATGTTGAGGGAGAGAGTGATTGGTGATGCATGGTGACGAGAGAGTGATTGGTGATGGATGGTGAGGGAGAGAGTGATTGGTGGTGGATGGTCAGGGAGAGAGTGACTGGTGATGGATGGTGAGGGAGAGAGTGATTTGTGATGGATGGTGAGGGAGAGAGTGATTGGTGATGGATGGTGAGGGAGAGAGTGATTGGTGATGGATGGTGACGGACAGATTGAATGGTGATGGATGGTAAGGGAGAGAGTGATTGGTGGTGAATGGTGACGGAGAGAGTGATTGGCGATGGATGGTGAGGGAGAGAGTGATTGGTGATGGATGGTGTGGGAGAGAGTAATTGGTAGTGGATAGTGAGGGAGAGAGTGATTGGTAATGGTTGGTGAGAGAGAGAGTAATTGGTGATGGATGGTTACGGAGAGAGTAATTGGTGGTGAATGGTGACGGAGAGAGTCATTGTCGATGGATGGTGAGGGAGAGGGTGATTGCTGATGGATGTTGAGGGAGAGAGTGATTGGTGGTGGATGGTGAGGGAGAGAGTGATTGGTGATGGATGGTGAGGGAGAGAGTGATTGGTGATGGATGGTGAGGGAGAGAGTGATTGGTGATGGATTGTGAGGGAGAGAGTGATTGGTGATGGATGGTGACGGACAGAGTGATTGGTGATGGATGGTAAGGTAGAGAGTGATTGGTGGTGAATGGTGACGGAGAGAGTGATTGGTGATGGATGGTGAGGGAGAGAGTGATTGGTGATAGATGGTGAGGAGAGGGTGTTTGCTGATGGATGGTTAGGGAGAGTGATTGGTGATTGATGCTGAGGGGGAGAGTGATTGGTGGTGATGGTGGGGAAGGGAATGAATGGTGGTGAATGGTGAGGGAGAGTGTGATTGGTGATGTATGGTGAGGGAGAGAATGATTGGTGATGGATGGTTACGCAGAGAGTGATTGGTGATGGATGGTGACGGAGAGAGTGATTGGAAATGGATGGTGAGGGAGAGAGTGATTGATGATGGATGGTGACGGAGAGAGTGATTGGTGATGGATGGTGAGGGAGAGATTGATTGGTGGTGGATGGTGAAAGAGAAAAAGATTGGTTGTGGATGTTGAGGGAGAGAGTGACTGGTGATGCATTGTGACGAGAGAGTGATTGGTGGTGAATGGTGACAGAGAGAGTGACTGGCGATGGATGGTGAGGGAGAGAGTGATTGGTGATGGATGGTGAGGTAGAGAGTGATTGGTGATGGATGGGGACGGAGAGAGTGATTGGTGATGGATGGTGAGGGAGAGAGTGATTGGTGATGGATGGTGAGGGAGAGAGTGATTGGTGATGGATTGTGAGGGAGAGAGTGATTGGTGATGGATGGTGACGGACAGAGTGATTGGTGATGGATGGTAAGGTAGAGAGTGATTGGTGGTGAATGGTGACGGAGAGTGTGATTGGTGATGGATGGTAAGGGAGAGAGTGATTGGTGATGGATGGTGAGGGAGTGAGTGACTGGTGATGGATAGTGAGGGAGAGAGTGATTGGTGGTGGATGGTGAGGGAGAGAGTGACTGGAGATGGATGGTGAGGGAGAGAGTGATTGGTGATGGATGGTGAGGGAGAGAGTGATTGGTCATGGATGGTGAGGGAGAGAGTGATTGGTCATGGATGGTGTGGGAGCGAGTGATTGGTAATGGTTGGTGAGAGAGAGAATAATTGGTGATGGATAGTTACGGAGACAGTGATTGGTGATGGATGGTGAGGGAGAGAGTGATTGGTGATAGATGGTGACGGAGAGAGTGATTGATGAGGGATGGTGACGGACAGAGTGATTGGTGATGGATGGTAAGGTAGAGAGTGATTGGTGGTGAATGGTGACGGACAGAGTGATTGGTGGTGAATGGTGAGGGAGAGAGTCATTGGTAATTGATGGTGAGGGAGAGAGTGATTGGTCCTGGATGGTGACGGAGAGAGTGATTGGTGATGGGTGGTGAGGGAGATAGTGATTGGTGATTGATGGTGATGGAGAGAGTGATTGGTGGTGCATGGTGATGGCGAGAATCATTGGTGATGGATGGTGAGGGAGAGGGTGTTTGCTGATGGATGTTTAGGGAGAGTGAATGGTGATTCATGCTGAGGGGGAGAGTGGTGGTGATGGTGAGGAAGGGAGTGAATGGTGGTGAATGGTGAGGGAGAGTGTGATTGGTATTGTATGGTGAGGGAGAGAGTGATTGGTGATGGATGGTTACGGAGAGAGTGTTTGGTGATGGATGGTTACGGAGAGAGTGATTGGTGATGGATGGTGAGGGAGAGATTGATTGGTGGTGGATGGTGAAAGAGAAGAAGATTGGTTGTGGATGTTGAGGGAGAGAGTGATTGGTGATGGATGGTGAGGGAGAGAGTGATTGGTGATGGATGGTGACGGAGAGTATGATTGGTGATGGATGTTGACGGAGAGGGTGATTGGTGATGGATGGTGAGGTAGAGACTGATTGGTGATGGATGGTGAGGGAGAGAGTGATTGGTGATGGATGGTGAGGGAGAGAGTGATTGGTGATGGATGGTGAGGGAGAGAGTGATTGGTGGTGGATGGTGAGGGAGAGAGTGACTGGTGATGGATGGTGAGGGAGAGAGTGATTTGTGATGGATGGTGAGGGAGAGAGTGATTGGTGATGGATGGTGAGGGAGAGAGTGATTGGTGATGGATGGTGACGGACAGATTGAATGGTGATGGATGGTAAGGGAGAGAGTGATTGGTGGTGAATGGTGACGGAGAGAGTGATTGGTAGTGGATAGTGAGGGAGAGAGTGATTGGTAATGGTTGGTGAAAGAGAGAATAATTGGTGATGGATGGTTACGGAGAGAGTAATTGGTGAATGGTGACGGAGAGAGTCATTGTCGATGGATGGTGAGGGAGAGGGTGATTGCTGATGGATGGTGAGGGAGAGAGTGATTGGTTGTGGATGGTGACGGAGAGAGTAATTGGTGATTGATGTTGACGAAGAGAGTGATTGGTGATGCATGGTGACGAGAGAGTGATTGGTGGTGAATGGTGACAGAGAGAGTGACTGGCGATGGATGGTGAGGGAGAGAGTGATTGGTCATGGATGGTGAGGGAGCGAGTGATTGGTAATGGTTGGTGAGAGAGAGAATAATTGGTGATGGATAGCTACGGAGAGAGTGATTGATGATGGATGGTGAGGGAGAGAGTGATTGGTGATGGATGGTGATGGCGAGAATCATTGGTGATGGATGGTGAGGGAGAGGGTGTTTGCTGATGGATGGTTAGGGAGAGTGATTGGTGATTGATGCTGAGAGGGAGAGTGATTGGTGGTGATGGTGAGGAAGGGAGTGAATGGTGGTGAATGGTGAGGAAGAGTGTGATTGGTGATGTATGGTGAGGGAGAGAATGATTGGTGATGGATGGTTACGGAGAGAGTGATTGGTGATGGATGGTGACGGAGAGAGTGATTGGAAATGGATGGTGAAGGAGAGAGTGATTGATGATGGATGGTGACGGAGAGAGTGATTGGTGATGTATGGTGAGGGAGAGATTGATTGGTGGTGGATGGTGAAAGAGAAAAAGGTTGGTTGTGGATGTTGAGGGAGAGAGTGATTGGTGATGCATGGTGACGAGAGAGTGATTGGTGATGGATGGTGAGGAGAGAGTGATTGGTGATGGATGGTGAGGGAGAGAGTGATTGGTGGTGGATGGTGAGGGAGAGAGTGACTGGAGATGGTTGGTGAGGGAGAGAGTGATTGGTGATGGATGGTGAGGGACAGAGTGGTTGGTGATGGATTGTGAGGGAGAGAGTGATTGGTGATGGATGGTGACGGACAGAGTGATTGGTGATGGATGGTAAGGTAGAGAGTGATTGGTGGTGGATGGTGAGGGAGGGAGTGACTGGAGATGGATGGTGAGGGAGAGAGTGATTGGTGATGGGTGGTGAAGGAGAGAGTGATTGGTGATTGATGGTGACGGAGAGCGTGACTGGTGATGGATGGTGAGGGAGAGAGTGATTGGTCATGGATGGTGAGGGAGAGAGTGATTGGTCATGGATGGTGAGGGAGCAAGTGATTGGTAATGGTTGGTGAGAGAGAGAATAATTGGTGATGGATAGCTACGGAGAGAGTGATTGGTGATGGATGGTGATGGACAGAGTGATTGGTGGTGAATGGTGACGGCGAGAATCATTGGTGATGGATGGTGAAGGAGAGCGTGTTTGCTGATGGATGGTTAGGGAGAGTGATTGTTGATTGATGCTGAGGGGGAGAGTGATTGGTGGCGATGGTGAGGAAGGGAGTGAATGGTGGTGAATGGTGAGGGAGAGTATGATTGGTGATGTATGGTGAGGGAGAGAATGATTGGTGATGGATGGTTACGGACAGAGTGATTGGTGATGGCTGGTGAAGGAGAGAGTGATTGGTGATTGATGGTGACGGAGAGAGTGATTGGTGGTGGATGGTGAGGGAGAGAGTGATTGGTGATGCATGGTGACGAGAGAGTGATTGGTGGTGAAAGGTGAGAGAGAGTGTGACTGGCGATGGATGGTGAGGGAGAGAGTGATTGGTGCTGGATGGTGACGGACAGAGTGATTGGTGATGGGCGGTGAAGGAGAGAGTGATTGGTGATTGATGGTGACGGAGAGAGTGATTGGTGGTGGATGGTGAGGGAGAGAGTGATTGGTGATGGAGAGAGTGATTGGTGGCGAGTGGTGACAGAGAGAGTGATTGGTTATGGATGGTGACGGAGAGAGTGATTGGTGATTGATGGTGACGGAGAGCGTGATTGGTGATGGATGGTGAGGGAGCGAGTCATTGGTCATGGATGGTGAGGGAGAGAGTGATTGGTCATGGATGGTGAGGGAGCGAGTGATTGGTAATGGTTGGTGAGAGAGAGAATAATTGGTGAGGGATAGCTACGGAGAGAGTGATTGGTGATGGATGGTGATGAACAGAGTGATTGGTGGTGAATGGTGACGGCGAGAATCATTGGTGATGGATGGTGAAGGAGAGCGTGTTTGCTGATGGATGGTTAGGGAGAGTGATTGGTGATTGATGCTGAGGGGGAGAGTGATTGGTGGTGATGGTGAGGAAGGGAGTGATTGGTGGTGAATGGTGAGAGAGAGAGTGACTGGCGATGGATGGTGAGGGAGAGAGTGATTGCTGCTGGATGGTGACGGACAGAGTGATTGGTGATGGGCGGTGAAGGAGAGAGTGATTGGTTATTGATGGTGACGGAGCGAGTGATTGGTGGTGGATGGTGAGGGAGAGAGTGATTGGTGATGGAGAGAGTGATTGGTGGCGAATGGTGACAGAGAGAGTGATTGGTTATGGATGGTGAGGGAGAGAGTGATTGGTCATGGATGGTGAGGGAGAGAGTGATTTGTCATGGATGGTGAGGGAGCGAGTGATTGGTGGTGGATGGTGAAAGAGAAGAAGATTGGTTGTGGATGTCGAGGGAGAGAGTGATTGGTGATGCATGGTGACGAGAGAGTGATTGGTGATGGATGGTGAGGGAGAGAGTGATTGGTGATGGATGGTGAGGGAGAGAGTGATTGGTGATGGATGGTGAGGGAGAGAGTGATTGGTGGTGGATGGTGAGGGAGAGAGTGACTGGTGATGGATGGTGAGGGAGAGAGTGATTTGTGATGGATGGTGAGGGAGAGAGTGATTGGTGATGGATGGTGAGGAGAGAGTGATTGGTGATGGATGGTGACGGACAGATTGAATGGTGATGGATGGTAAGGGAGAGAGTGATTGGTGGTGAATGGTGATGGAGAGAGTGATTGGTGGTGAATGCTGACGGAGAGAGCTATTGTCGATGGATGGTGAGGGAGAGGGTGATTGCTGATGGATGGTGAGGGAGAGAGTGATTGGTTGTGGATGGTGAGGTAGAAAGTGATTGGTGATGGGTGGTAAGGGAGAGAGTGATTGATGATGGATGGTGACGGAGAGAGTAATTGGTGATTGATGTTGACGAAAAGAGTGATTGGTGATGCATGGTGACGAGAGAGTGATTGGTGGTGAATGGTGACAGAGAGAGTGACTGGCGATGGATGGTGAGGGAGAGAGTGATTGGTCATGGATGGTGAGGGAGCGAGTGATTGGTAATGGTTGGTGAGAGAGAGAATAATTGGTGATGGATAGCTACGGAGAGAGTGATTGATGATGGATGGTGAGGGAGAGGGTGTTTGCTGATGGATGGTTAGGGAGAGTGATTGGTGATTGATGCTGAGGGGGAGAGTGATTGGTGGTGATGGTGAGGAAGGGAGTGAATGGTGGTGAATGGTGAGGGAGAGTGTGATTGGTGATGTATGGTGAGGGAGAGAATGATTGGTGATGGATGGTTACGGAGAGAGTGATTGGTGATGGATGGTGACGGAGAGAGTGATTGGAAATGGATGGTGAAGGAGAGAGTGATTGATGATGGATGGTGACGAGAGAGTGATTGGTGATGGATGGTGAGGGAGAGAGTGATTGGTGATGGATGGTGAGGGAGAGAGTGATTGGTGGTGGATGGTGAGGGAGAGAGTGATTGATGATGGATGGTGACGGACAGAGTGATTGGTGATGGGTGGTGAAGGAGAGAGTGATTGGTGATTGATGGTGACGGAGAGAGTGATTGGTGGCGAATGGTGACAGAGAGAGTGATTGGTTATGGATGGTGACGGAGAGAGTGATTGGTGATTGATGGTGACGGAGAGCGTGATTGGTGATGGATGGTGAGGGAGAGAGTGATTGGTCATGGATGGTGAGGGAGAGAGTGATTGGTCATGGATGGTGAGGGAGCAAGTGATTGGTAATGGTTGGTGAGAGAGAGAATAATTGGTGATGGATAGCTACGGAGAGAGTGATTGGTGATGGATGGTGATGGACAGAGTGATTGGTGGTGAATGGTGACGGCGAGAATCATTGGTGATGGATGGTGAAGGAGAGCGTGTTTGCTGATGGATGGTTAGGGAGAGTGATTGGTGATTGATGCTGAGGGGGAGAGTGATTGGTGGTGATGGTGAGGAAGGGAGTGATTGGTGGTGAATGGTGAGAGAGAGAGTGACTGGCGATGGATGGTGAGGGAGAGAGTGATTGCTGCTGGATGGTGACGGACAGAGTGATTGGTGATGGGCGGTGAAGGAGAGAGTGATTGGTGATTGATGGTGACGGAGAGAGTGATTGGTGGTGGATGGTGAGGGAGAGAGTGATTGGTGATGGAGAGAGTGATTGGTGGCGAATGGTGACAGAGAGAGTGATTGGTTATGGATGGTGAGGGAGAGAGTGATTGGTCATGGATGGTGAGGGAGAGAGTGATTGGTCATGGATGGTGAGGGAGCGAGTGATTGGTGGTGGATGGTGAAAGAGAAGAAGATTGGTTGTGGATGTTGAGGGAGAGAGTGATTGGTGATGGATGGTGAGGGAGAGAGTGATTGGTGGTGGATGGTGAGGGAGAGAGTGACTGGTGATGGATGGTGAGGGAGAGAGTGATTTGTGATGGATGGTGAGGGAGAGAGTGATTGGTGATGGATGGTGAGGGAGAGAGTGATTGGTGATGGATGGTGACGGACAGATTGAATGGTGATGGATGGTAAGGGAGAGAGTGATTGGTGGTGAATGGTGATGGAGAGAGTGATTGGTGGTGAATGCTGACGGAGAGAGTTATTGCTGATGGATGGTGAGGGAGAGAGTGATTGGTTGTGGATGGTGAGGTAGAAAGTGATTGGTGATGGGTGGTAAGGGAGAGAGTGATTGATGATGGATGGTGACGGAGAGAGTAATTGGTGATTGATGTTGACGAAAAGAGTGATTGGTGATGCATGGTGACGAGAGAGTGATTGGTGGTGAATGGTGACAGAGAGAGTGACTGGCGATGGATGGTGAGGGAGAGAGTGATTGGTCATGGATGGTGAGGGAGCGAGTGATTGGTAATGGTTGGTGAGAGATAGAATAATTGGTGATGGATAGCTACGGAGAGAGTGATTGATGATGGATGGTGAGGGAGAGAGTGATTGGTGATGGATGGTGATGGCGAGAATCATTGGTGATGGATGGTGAGGGAGAGGGTGTTTGCTGATGGATGGTTAGGGAGAGTGATTGGTGATTGATGCTGAGGGGGAGAGTGATTGGTGGTGATGGTGAGGAAGGGAGTGAATGGTGGTGAATGGTGAGGGAGAGTGTGATTGGTGATGTATGGTGAGGGAGAGAATGATTGGTGATGGATGGTTACGGAGAGAGTGATTGGTGATGGATGGTGACGGAGAGAGTGATTGGAAATGGATGGTGAAGGAGAGAGTGATTGATGATGGATGGTGACGGAGAGAGTGATTGGTGATGGATGGTGAGGGAGAGATTGATTGGTGGTGGATGGTGAAAGAGAAAAAGGTTGGTTGTGGATGTTGAGGGAGAGAGTGATTGGTGATGCATGGTGACGAGAGAGTGATTGGTGATGGATGGTGAGGGAGAGAGTGATTGGTGATGGATGGTGAGGGAGAGAGTGATTGGTGGTGGATGGTGAGGGAGAGAGTGACTGGAGATGGATGGTGAGGAGATAGTGATTGGTGATGGATGGTGAGGGAGAGAGTGATTGGTGATGGATTGTGAGGGAGAGAGTGATTGGTGATGGATGGTGACGGACAGAGTGATTGGTGATGGATGGTAAGGTAGAGAGTGATTGGTGGTGGATGGTGAGGGAGGGAGTGACTGGAGATGGATGGTGAGGGAGAGAGTGATTGGTGATGGATGGTGAGGGAGAGAGTGATTGGTCATGGATGGTGAGGGAGAGAGTGATTGGTGGTGGATGGTGAGGGAGAGAGTGACTGGAGATGGATGGTGAGGGAGATAGTGATTGGTGATGGATGGTGAGGGAGAGAGTGATTGGTGATGGATTGTGAGGGAGAGAGTGATTGGTGATGGATGGTGACGGACAGAGTGATTGGTGATGGATGGTAAGGTAGAGAGTGATTGGTGGTGGATGGTGAGGGAGGGAGTGACTGGAGATGGATGGTGAGGGAGAGAGTGATTGGTGATGGATGGTGAGGGAGAGAGTGATTGGTCATGGATGGTGAGGGAGAGAGTGATTGGTCATGGATGGTAAGGGAGCGAGTGATTGGTAATGGTTGGTGAGAGAGAGAATAATTGGTGATGGATAGTTACGGAGACAGTGATTGGTGATGGATGGTGAGGGAGAGAGTGATTGATGATGGATGGTGACGGAGAGAGTGATTGATGATGGATGGTGACGGACAGAGTGATTGGTGATGGATGGTGAAGGAGAGAGTGATTCGTGATTGATGGTGACGGAGAGAGTGATTGGTGGCGAATGGTGACAGAGAGAGTGATTGGTTATGGATGGTGACGGAGAGAGTGATTGGTGATTGATGGTGACGGAGAGCGTGATTGGTGATGGATGGTGAGGGAGAGAGTGATTGGTCATGGATGGTGAGGGAGAGAGTGATTGGTCATGGATGGTGAGGGAGCAAGTGATTGGTAATGGTTGGTGAGAGAGAGAATAATTGGTGATGGATAGCTACGGAGAGAGTGATTGGTGATGGATGGTGATGGACAGAGTGATTGGTGGTGAATGGTGACGGCGAGAATCATTGGTGATGGATGGTGAAGGAGAGCGTGTTTGCTGATGGATGGTTAGGGAGAGTGATTGGTGATTGATGCTGAGGGGGAGAGTGATTGGTGGTGATGGTGAGGAAGGGAGTGAATGGTGGTGAATGGTGAGGGAGAGTGTGATTGGTGATGTATGGTGAGGGAGAGAATGATTGGTGATGGATGGTTACGGACAGAGTGATTGGTGATGGCTGGTGAAGGAGAGAGTGATTGGTGATTGATGGTGACGGAGAGAGTGATTGGTGGTGGATGGTGAGGGAGAGAGTGATTGGTGATGCATGGTGACGAGAGAGTGATTGGTGGTGAATGGTGAGAGAGAGAGTGACTGGCGATGGATGGTGAGGAGAGAGTGATTGGTGCTGGATGGTGACGGACAGAGTGATTGGTGATGGGCGGTGAAGGAGAGAGTGATTGGTGATTGATGGTGACGGAGAGAGTGATTGGTGGTGGATGGTGAGTGAGAGAGTGATTGGTGATGGAGAGAGTGATTGGTGGCGAATGGTGACAGAGAGAGTGATTGGTTATGGATGGTGACGGAGAGAGTGATTGGTGATTGATGGTGACGGAGAGCGTGATTGGTGATGGATGGTGAGGGAGCGAGTCATTGGTAATGGTTGGTGAGAGAGAATAATTGGTGATGGATAGCTACGGAGAGAGTGATTGGTGATGGATGGTGATGGACAGAGTGATTGGTGGTGAATGGTGACGGCGAGAATCATTGGTGATGGATGGTGAAGGAGAGCGTGTTTGCTGATGGATGGTTAGGGAGAGTGATTGGTGATTGATGCTGAGGGGGAGAGTGATTGGTGGTGATGGTGAGGAAGGGAGTGAATGGTGGTGAATGGTGAGGGAGAGTGTGATTGGTGATGTATGGTGAGGGAGAGAATGATTGGTGAGTGATGGTGACGGACAGAGTGATTGGTGATGGGCGGTGAAGGAGAGAGTGATTGGTGATTGATGGTGACGGAGAGAGTGATTGGTGGTGGATGGTGAGGGAGAGAGTGATTGGTCATGGATGGTGAGGGAGCGAGTGACTGGTAATGGTTGGTGAGAGAGAGAATAATTGGTGATGGATAGCTACGGAGAGAGTGATTGGTGGTGGATGGTGAGGGAGAGAGTGATTGGTGATGCATGGTGACGAGAGAGTGATTGGTGGTGAATGGTGAGAGAGAGAGTGACTGGCGATGGATGGTGAGGGAGAGAGTGATTGGTGCTGGATGGTGACGGACAGAGTGATTGGTGATGGGCGGTGAAGGAGAGAGTGATTGGTGATTGATGGTGACGGAGAGAGTGATTGGTGGTGGATGGTGAGGGAGAGAGTGATTGGTGATGGAGAGAGTGATTGGTGTCGAGTGGTGACAGAGAGAGTGATTGGTTATGGATGGTGACGGAGAGAGTGATTGGTGATTGATGGTGACGGAGAGCGTGATTGGTGATGGATGGTGAGGGAGCGAGTCATTGGTCATGGATGGTGAGGGAGAGAGTGATTGGTCATGGATGGTGAGGGAGCGAGTGATTGGTAATGGTGAGAGAGAAAATAATTGGTGATGGATAGTTACGGAGAGAGTGATTGATGATGGATGGTGAGGGAGAGAGTGATTGGTGATGGATGGTGACGGCGAGAATCATTTGTGATGGATGGTGAGGGAGAGGGTGTTTGCTGATGGATGGTTAGGGAGAGTGATTGGTGATTGATGCTGAGGGGGAGAGTGATTGGTGGTGATGGTGAAGAAGGGAGTGATTGGTGATGCATGGTGACGAGAGAGTGATTGGTGGTGAAAGGTGAGAGAGAGAGTGACTGGCGATGGATGGTGCGGGAGAGAGTGATTGGTGCTGGATGGTGACGGACAGAGTGATTGGTGATGGGCGGTGAAGGAGAGAGTGATTGGTGATTGATGGTGACGGAGAGAGTGATTGGTGGTGGATGGTGAGGGAGAGAGTGATTGGTGATGGAGAGAGTGATTGGTGGCGAGTGGTGACAGAAAGTGATTGGTTATGGATGGTGACGGAGAGAGTGATTGGTGATTGATGGTGACGGAGAGCGTGATTGGTGATGGATGGTGAGGGAGCGAGTCATTGGTCATGGATGGTGAGGGAGAGAGTGATTGGTCATGGATGGTGAGGGAGCAAGTGATTGGTAATGGTTGGTGAGAGAGAGAATAATTGGTGATGGATAACTACGGAGAGAGTGATTGGTGATGGATGGTGATGGACAGAGTGATTGGTGGTGAATGGTGACGGCGAGAATCATTGGTGATGGATGGTGAAGGAGAGCGTGTTTGCTGATGGATGGTTAGGGAGAGTGATTGGTGATTGATGCTGAGGTGGAGAGTGATTGGTGGTGATGGTGAGGAAGGGAGTGAATGGTGGTGAATGGTGAGGGAGAGTGTGATTGGTGATGTATGGTGAGGGAGAGAATGATTGGTGATGGATGGTTACGGACAGAGTGATTGGTGATGGCTGGTGAAGGAGAGAGTGATTGGTGATTGATGGTGACGGAGAGAGTGATTGGTGGTGGATGGTGAGGGAGAGAGTGATTGGTGATGCATGGTGACGAGAGAGTGATTGGTGGTGAATGGTGAGAGAGAGAGTGACTGGCGATGGATGGTGATGGAGAGAGTGATTGGTGGCGAATGGTGACAGAGAGAGTGATTGGTTATGGATGGTGAGGGAGAGAGTGATTGGTCATGGATGGTGAGGGAGAGAGTGATTGGTCATGGATGGTGAGGGAGAGAGTGATTGGTCATGGATGGTGAGGGAGCGAGTGATTGGTGGTGGATGGTGAAAGAGAAGAAGATTGGTTGTGGATGTCGAGGGAGAGAGTGATTGGTGATGCATGGTGACGAGAGAGTGATTGGTGATGGATGGTGAGGGAGAGAGTGATTGGTGATGGATGGTGACGGAGAGTATGATTGGTGATGGATGTTGACGGAGAGGGTGATTGGTGATGGATGGTGAGGTAGAGACTGATTGGTGATGGATGGTGAGGGAGAGAGTGATTGGTGATGGATGGTGAGGGAGAGAGTGATTGGTGGTGGATGGTGAGGGAGAGAGTGACTGGTGATGGATGGTGAGGGAGAGAGTGATTTGTGATGGATGGTGAGGGAGAGAGTGATTGGTGATGGATGGTGAGGGAGAGAGTGATTGGTGATGGATGGTGACGGACAGATTGAATGGTGATGGATGGTAAGGGAGAGAGTGATTGGTGGTGAATGGTGATGGAGAGAGTGATTGGTGGTGAATGCTGACGGAGAGAGTTATTGTCGATGGATGGTGAGGGAGAGGGTGATTGCTGATGGATGGTGAGAGAGAGAGTGATTGGTTGTGGATGGTGAGGTAGAAAGTGATTGGTGATGGGTGGTAAGGGAGAGAGTGATTGATGATGGATGGTGATGGAGAGAGTAATTGGTGATTGATGTTGACGAAAAGAGTGATTGGTGATGCATGGTGACGAGAGAGTGATTGGTGGTGAATGGTGACAGAGAGAGTGACTGGCGATGGATGGTGAGGGAGAGAGTGATTGGTCATGGATGGTGAGGGAGCGAGTGATTGGTAATGGTTGGTGAGAGAGAGAATAATTGGTGATGGATAGCTACGGAGAGAGTGATTGATGATGGATGGTGAGGGAGAGAGTGATTGGTGATGGATGGTGATGGCGAGAATCATTGGTGATGGATGGTGAGGGAGAGGGTGTTTGCTGATGGATGGTTAGGGAGAGTGATTGGTGATTGATGCTGAGGGGGAGAGTGATTGGTGGTGATGGTGAGGAAGGGAGTGAATGGTGGTGAATGGTGAGGGAGAGTGTGATTGGTGATGTATGGTGAGGGAGAGAATGATTGGTGATGGATGGTTACGGAGAGAGTGATTGGTGATGGATGGTGACGGAGAGAGTGATTGGAAATGGATGGTGAAGGAGAGAGTGATTGATGATGGATGGTGACGGAGAGAGTGATTGGTGATGGATGGTGAGGGAGAGATTGATTGGTGGTGGATGGTGAAAGAGAAAAAGGTTGGTTGTGGATGTTGAGGGAGAGAGTGATTGGTGATGCATGGTGACGAGAGAGTGATTGGTGATGGATGGTGAGGGAGAGAGTGATTGGTGATGGATGGTGAGGGAGAGAGTGATTGGTGGTGGATGGTGAGGGAGAGAGTGACTGGAGATGGATGGTGAGGGAGAGAGTGATTGGTGATGGATGGTGAGGGAGAGAGTGATTGGTGATGGATTGTGAGGGAGAGAGTGATTGGTGATGGATGGTGACGGACAGAGTGATTGGTGATGGATGGTAAGGTAGAGAGTGATTGGTGGTGGATGGTGAGGGAGGGAGTGACTGGAGATGGATGGTGAGGGAGAGAGTGATTGGTGATGGATGGTGAGGGAGAGAGTGATTGGTCATGGATGGTGAGGGAGAGAGTGATTGGTCATGGATGGTAAGGGAGCGAGTGATTGGTAATGGTTGGTGAGAGAGAGAATAATTGGTGATGGATAGTTACGGAGACAGTGATTGGTGATGGATGGTGAGGGAGAGAGTGATTGATGATGGATGGTGACGGAGAGAGTGATTGATGATGGATGGTGACGGACAGAGTGATTGGTGATGGGTGGTGAAGGAGAGAGTGATTGGTGATTGATGGTGACGGAGAGAGTGATTGGTGGCGAATGGTGACAGAGAGAGTGATTGGTTATGGATGGTGACGGAGAGAGTGATTGGTGATTGATGGTGACGGAGAGCGTGATTGGTGATGGATGGTGAGGGAGAGAGTGATTGGTCATGGATGGTGAGGGAGAGAGTGATTGGTCATGGATGGTGAGGGAGCAAGTGATTGGTAATGGTTGGTGAGAGAGAGAATAATTGGTGATGGATAGCTACGGAGAGAGTGATTGGTGATGGATGGTGATGGACAGAGTGATTGGTGGTGAATGGTGACGGCGAGAATCATTGGTGATGGATGGTGAAGGAGAGCGTGTTTGCTGATGGATGGTTAGGGAGAGTGATTGGTGATTGATGGTGACGGAAAGAGTGATTGGTGATGGATGGTAAGGTACAGAGTGATTGGTGATGGATGGTGAAGGAGAGAGTGATTGGTGATGGATGGTGTGGGAGAGAGTGATTGGTGATGGATGGTGACGGAGAGAGTGATTGATAATGGATGGTGAGGGAGAGAGTGATTGGTGATGGATGGTGAGGGAGTGAGTGATTGGTGGTGGATGGTGAGGGAGAGAGTGATTGGTGGTGGATGGTGAGGGAGAGAGTGATTGGTGATGGATGGTGAGGGAGAGAGTGATTGGTGATGGATGGTGAGGGAGAGAGTGATTGGTGATGGATTGTGAGGGAGAGAGTGATTGGTGATGGATGGTGACGGACAGAGTGATTGGTGATGGATGGTAAGGTAGAGAGTGATTGGAGGTGAATGGTGACGGAGAGAGTGATTGGTGATGGATGGTGAGGGAGAGAGTGATTGGTGATGGATGGTGAGGGAGAGAGTGACTGGTGATGGATGGTGAGGGAGAGAGTGATTGGTGATGGATGGTGAGGGAGAGAGTGATTGGCGATGGATGGTGACGGAGAGTGTGATTGGTGATGGAGAGGGTGACTGGTGATGGATGGTGAGGTAGAGACTGATTGGTGATGGATGGGGACGGAGAGAGTGATTGATAATGGATGGTGAGGGAGAGAGTGATTGGTGATGGATGGTGAGGGAGAGACTGATTGGTGGTGGATGGTGAGGGAGAGAGTGACTGGAGATGGATGGTGAGGGAGAGAGTGATTGGTGATGGATGGTGAGGGAGAGAGTGATTGGTGATGGATTGTGAGGGAGAGAGTGATTGGTGATGGATGGTGACGGAAAGAGTGATTGGTGATGGATGGTGAGGGAGAGAGTGATTGGTGATGGATGGTGAGGGAGAGACTGATTGGTGGTGGATGGTGAGGGAGAGAGTGACTGGAGATGGATGGTGAGGGAGAGAGTGATTGGTGATGGATGGTGAGGGAGAGAGTGATTGGTGATGGATTGTGAGGGAGAGAGTGATTGGTGATGGATGGTGACGGAAAGAGTGATTGGTGATGGATGGTAAGGTACAGAGTGATTGGTGATGGATGGTGAAGGAGAGAGTGATTGGTGATGGATGGTGTGGGAGAGAGTGATTGGTGATGGATGGTGACGGAGAGAGTGATTGGTGATGGATGATGAGGGAGAGAGTGATTGGTGATGAATGGTCAGGGAGGGGGTGATTGGTGATGGATGGTGACGGAGAGAATGATTGGTGATGGATGGTGACGTAGTGGGTGATTGCTGGTGAATGGTGAGGGAGGGATTGATTCGTGATGGATGGTGAGGGAGAGAGTCATTGGTGACGGATGGTGACGGACAGATTGCATGGTGATGGATGGTAAGGGAGAGAGTGATTGGTGGTGAATGGTGACGGAGAGAGTGATTGGTGATGGATGGTGAGGGAGAGAGTGATTGGTGATGGATGGTGTGGGAGAGAGTGATTTGTAGTGGATAGTGAGGGAGAGAGTGATTGGTAATGGTTGGTGAGAGAGAGAATAATTGGTGATGGATGGTTACCGAGAGAGTGATTGGTGGTGAATGGTGACGGAGAGAGTCATTGTCGATGGATGGTGAGGGAGAGTGTGATTGCTGATGGATGGTGAGGGAGAGAGTGATTGGTTGTGGATGGTGAGGTAGAAAGTGATTGGTGATGGGTGGTGAGGGAGAGAGTGATTGATGATGGATGGTGACGGAGAGATTAATTGGTGATTGATGTTGAGGGAGAGAGTGATTGGTGATGCATGGTGACGAGAGAGTGATTGGTGGTGAATGGTGACAGAGAGAGTGACTGGCGATGGATTGTGAGGGAGAGAGTGATTGGTGCTGGATGGTGACGGACAGAGTGATTGGTGATGGGTGGTGAAGGAGAGAGTGATTGGTGATTGATGGTGACGGAGAGAATGATTGGTGGTGGATGGTGAGGGAGAGAGTGATTGGTGATGCATGGTGACGAGAGAGTGATTGGTGGTGAATGGTGACAGAGAGAATGACTGAGGATGGATGGTGAGGGAGAGAGTGATTGGTGATGGATGGTGATGGCGAGAATCATTGGTGATGGATGGTGAGGGAGAGGGTGTTTGCTGATGGATGGTTAGGGAGAGTGATTGGTGATTGATGCTGAGGGGGAGAGTGATTGGTGGTGATGGTGAGGAAGGGAGTGAATGGTGGTGAATGGTGAGGGAGAGTGTGATTGGTGATGTATGGTGAGGGAGAGAATGATTGGTGATGGATGGTTACGGAGAGAGTGATTGGTGATGGATGGTGACGGAGAGAGTGATTGGAAATGGATGGTGAAGGAGAGAGTGATTGATGATGGATGGTGACGGAGAGAGTGATTGGTGATGGATGGTGAGGGAGAGATTGATTGGTGGTGGATGGTGAAAGAGAAAAAGGTTGGTTGTGGATGTTGAGGGAGAGAGTGATTGGTGATGCATGGTGACGAGAGAGTGATTGGTGATGGATGGTGAGGGAGAGAGTGATTGGTGATGGATGGTGAGGGAGAGATTGATTGGTGATGGATGGTGAGGGAGAGATTGATTGGTGGTGGATGGTGAAAGAGAAAAAGATTGGTTGTGGATGTTGAGGGAGAGAGTGATTGGTGATGCATGGTGACGAGAGAGTGATTGGTGGTGAATGGTGACAGAGAGAGTGACTGGCGATGGATGGTGAGGGAGAGAGTGATTGGTGATGGATGGTGAGGGAGAGAGTGATTGGCGATGGATGGTGACGGAGAGTGTGATTGGTGATGGATGGTGACGGAGAGTGTGATTGGTGATGAATGGTGACGGAGAGGGTGACTGGTGATGGATGGTGAGGTAGAGACTGATTGGTGATGGATGGGGACGGAGAGAGTGATTGATAATGGATGGTGAGGGAGAGAGTGATTGGTGATGGATGGTGAGGGAGTGGGTGATTGGTGGTGGATGGTGAGGGAGAGAGTGATTGGTGGTGGATGGTGAGGGAGAGAGTGATTGGTGATGGATGGTGAGGGAGAGAGTGATTGATGATAGATGGTGAGGGAGAGAGTGATTGGTGATGGATTGTGAGGGAGTGAGTGATTGGTGATGGATGGTGACTGACAGATTGCATGGTGATGGATGGTAAGGGAGAGAGTGATTGGTGGTGAATGGTGACGGAGAGAGTGATTGGTGATGGATGGTGAGGGAGAGAGTGATTGGTGATGGATGGTGTGGGAGAGAGTGATTTGTAGTGGATAGTGAGGGAGAGAGTGATTGGTAATGGTTGGTGAGAGAGAGAATAATTGGTGATGGATGGTTACCGAGAGAGTGATTGGTGGTGAATGGTGACGGAGAGAGTCATTGTCGATGGATGGTGAGGGAGAGTGTGATTGCTGATGGATGGTGAGGGAGAGAGTGATTGGTTGTGGATGGTGAGGTAGAAAGTGATTGGTGATGGGTGGTGAGGGAGAGAGTGATTGATGATGGATGGTGACGGAGAGATTAATTGGTGATTGATGTTGAGGGAGAGAGTGATTGGTGATGCATGGTGACGAGAGAGTGATTGGTGGTGAATGGTGACAGAGAGAGTGACTGGCGATGGATTGTGAGGGAGAGAGTGATTGGTGCTGGATGGTGACGGACAGAGTGATTGGTGATGGGTGGTGAAGGAGAGAGTGATTGGTGATTGATGGTGACGGAGAGAATGATTGGTGGTGGATGGTGAGGGAGAGAGTGATTGGTGATGCATGGTGACGAGAGAGTGATTGGTGGTGAATGGTGACAGAGAGAATGACTGAGGATGGATGGTGAGGGAGAGAGTGATTGGTGATGGATGGTGATGGCGAGAATCATTGGTGATGGATGGTGAGGGAGAGGGTGTTTGCTGATGGATGGTTAGGGAGAGTGATTGGTGATTGATGCTGAGGGGGAGAGTGATTGGTGGTGATGGTGAGGAAGGGAGTGAATGGTGGTGAATGGTGAGGGAGAGTGTGATTGGTGATGTATGGTGAGGGAGAGAATGATTGGTGATGGATGGTTACGGAGAGAGTGATTGGTGATGGATGGTGACGGAGAGAGTGATTGGAAATGGATGGTGAAGGAGAGAGTGATTGATGATGGATGGTGACGGAGAGAGTGATTGGGGATGGATGGTGAGGGAGAGATTGCTTGGTGGTGGATGGTGAAAGAGAAAAAGGTTGGTTGTGGATGTTGAGGGAGAGAGTGATTGGTGATGCATGGTGACGAGAGAGTGATTGGTGATGGATGGTGAGGGAGAGAGTGATTGGTGATGGATGGTGAGGGAGAGAGTGATTGGTGATGGATGGTGAGGGAGAGAGTGATTGGTGATGGATTGTGAGGGAGAGAGTGATTGGTGATGGATGGTGACGGACAGAGTGATTGGTGATGGATGGTAAGGTAGAGAGTGATTGGAGGTGAATGGTGACGGAGAGAGTGATTGGTGATGAATGGTGAGGGAGAGAGTGATTGGTGATGGATGGTGAGGGAGAGAGTGACTGGTGATGGATGGTGAGGGAGAGAGTGATTGGTGATGGATGGTGAGGGAGAGAGTGATTGGCGATGGATGGTGACGGAGAGTGTGATTGGTGATGGAGAGGGTGACTGGTGATGGATGGTGAGGTAGAGACTGATTGGTGATGGATGGGGACGGAGAGAGTGATTGATAATGGATGGTGAGGGAGAGAGTGATTGGTGATGGATGGTGAGGGAGAGACTGATTGGTGGTGGATGGTGAGGGAGAGAGTGACTGGAGATGGATGGTGAGGGAGAGAGTGATTGGTGATGGATGGTGAGGGAGAGAGTGATTGGTGATGGATTGTGAGGGAGAGAGTGATTGGTGATGGATGGTGACGGAAAGAGTGATTGGTGATGGATGGTAAGGTACAGAGTGATTGGTGATGGATGGTGAAGGAGAGAGTGATTGGTGATGGATGGTGTGGGAGAGAGTGATTGGTGATGGATGGTGACGGAGAGAGTGATTGGTGATGGATGATGAGGGAGAGAGTGATTGGTGATGAATGGTCAGGGAGGGGGTGATTGGTGATGGATGGTGACGGAGAGAATGATTGGTGATGGATGGTGACGTAGTGGGTGATTGCTGGTGAATGGTGAGGGAGGGATTGATTCGTGATGGATGGTGAGGGAGAGAGTAATTGGTGATGGATGGTGAGGGAGAGTGATTGGTGATGGATGGTGACGGAGAGTATGATTGGTGATGGATGTTGACGGAGAGGGTGATTGGTGATGGATGGTGAGGTAGAGACTGATTGGTGATGGATGGGGAAGGAGAGAGTGATTGATAATGGATGGTGAGGGAGAGAGTGATTGGTGATGGATGGTGAGGGAGAGAGTGATTGGTGGTGGATGGTGAGGGAGAGAGTGACTGGTGATGGATGGTGAGTGAGAGAGTGATTTGTGATGGCTGGTGAGGGAGAGAGTGATTGGTGATGGATGGTGAGGGAGAGAGTCATTGGTGACGGATGGTGACGGACAGATTGCATGGTGATGGATGGTAAGGGAGAGAGTGATTGGTGGTGAATGGTGACGGAGAGAGTGATTAGTGATGGATGGTGAGGGAGAGAGTGATTGGTGATGGATGGTGTGGGAGAGAGTGATTTGTAGTGGATAGTGAGGGAGAGAGTGATTGGTAATGGTTGGTGAGAGAGAGAATAATTGGTGATGGATGGTTACCGAGAGAGTGATTGGTGGTGAATGGTGACGGAGAGAGTCATTGTCGATGGATGGTGAGGGAGAGTGTGATTGCTGATGGATGGTGAGGGAGAGAGTGATTGGTTGTGGATGGTGAGGTAGAAAGTGATTGGTGATGGGTGGTGAGGGAGAGAGTGATTGATGATGGATGGTGACGGAGAGATTAATTGGTGATTGATGTTGAGGGAGAGAGTGATTGGTGATGCATGGTGACGAGAGAGTGATTGGTGGTGAATGGTGACAGAGAGAGTGACTGGCGATGGATTGTGAGGGAGAGAGTGATTGGTGCTGGATGGTGACGGACAGAGTGATTGGTGATGGGTGGTGAAGGAGAGAGTGATTGGTGATTGATGGTGACGGAGAGAATGATTGGTGGTGGATGGTGAGGGAGAGAGTGATTGGTGATGCATGGTGACGAGAGAGTGATTGGTGGTGAATGGTGACAGAGAGAATGACTGAGGATGGATGGTGAGGGAGAGAGTGATTGGTGATGGATGGTGATGGCGAGAATCATTGGTGATGGATGGTGAGGGAGAGGGTGTTTGCTGATGGATGGTTAGGGAGAGTGATTGGTGATTGATGCTGAGGGGGAGAGTGATTGGTGGTGATGGTGAGGAAGGGAGTGAATGGTGGTGAATGGTGAGGGAGAGTGTGATTGGTGATGTATGGTGAGGGAGAGAATGATTGGTGATGGATGGTTACGGAGAGAGTGATTGGTGATGGATGGTGACGGAGAGAGTGATTGGAAATGGATGGTGAAGGAGAGAGTGATTGATGATGGATGGTGACGGAGAGAGTGATTGGTGATGGATGGTGAGGGAGAGATTGATTGGTGGTGGATGGTGAAAGAGAAAAAGGTTGGTTGTGGATGTTGAGGGAGAGAGTGATTGGTGATGCATGGTGACGAGAGAGTGATTGGTGATGGATGGTGAGGGAGAGAGTGATTGGTGATGGATGGTGAGGGAGAGATTGATTGGTGATGGATGGTGAGGGAGAGATTGATTGGTGGTGGATGGTGAAAGAGAAAAAGATTGGTTGTGGATGTTGAGGGAGAGAGTGATTGGTGATGCATGGTGACGAGAGAGTGATTGGTGGTGAATGGTGACAGAGAGAGTGACTGGCGATGGATGGTGAGGGAGAGAGTGATTGGTGATGGATGGTGAGGGAGAGAGTGATTGGCGATGGATGGTGACGGAGAGTGTGATTGGTGATGGATGGTGACGGAGAGTGTGATTGGTGATGAATGGTGACGGAGAGGGTGACTGGTGATGGATGGTGAGGTAGAGACTGATTGGTGATGGATGGGGACGGAGAGAGTGATTGATAATGGATGGTGAGGGAGAGAGTGATTGGTGATGGATGGTGAGGGAGTGGGTGATTGGTGGTGGATGGTGAGGGAGAGAGTGATTGGTGGTGGATGGTGAGGGAGAGAGTGATTGGTGATGGATGGTGAGGGAGAGAGTGATTGATGATAGATGGTGAGGGAGAGAGTGATTGGTGATGGATTGTGAGGGAGTGAGTGATTGGTGATGGATGGTGACTGACAGAGTGATTGGTGATGGATGGTAAGGTAGAGAGTGATTGGTGGTGAATGGTGACGGAGAGAGTGATTGGTGATGGATGGTGAGGGAGAGAGTGATTGGTGATGGATGGTGAGGGAGAGAGTGACTGGTGATGGATGGTGAGGGAGAGAGTGACTGGTGATGGATGGTGAGGGAGAGAGTGATTGGTGATGGATGGTGAGGGAGAGAGTGATTGGCGATGGATGGTGACGGAGAGTGTGATTGGTGATGGAGAGGGTGACTGGTGATGGATGGTGAGGTAGAGACTGATTGGTGATGGATGGGGATGGAGAGAGTGATTGATAATGGATGGTGAGGGAGAGAGTGATTGGTGGTGGATGGTGAGGGAGAGAGTGACTGGAGATGGATGGTGAGGGAGAGAGTGATTGGTGATGGATGGTGAGGGAGAGAGTGATTGGTGATGGATTGTGAGGGAGAAATTGATTGGTGGTGGATGGTGATGGACAGAGTTATTGGTGGTGAATGGTGACGGCGAGAATCATTGGTGATGGATGGTGAGGGAGAGGGTGTTTGCTGATGGATGGTTAGGGAGAGTGATTGGTGATTGATGCTGAGGGGGAGAGTGATTGGTGGTGATGGTGAGGAAGGGGGTGAATGGTGGTGAATGGTGAGGGAGAGTGTGATTGGTGATGTATGGTGAGGGAGAGAATGATTGGTGATGGATGGTTATGGAGAGAGTGATTGGTGATGGATGGTGACGGAGAGAGTGATTGGAAATAGATGGTGAGGGAGAGAGTGATTGATGATGGATGGTGACGGAGAGAGTGATTGGTGATGGATGGTGAGGGAGAGATTGATTGGTGGTGGATGGTGAAAGAGAAAAAGATTGGTTGTGGATGTTGAGGGAGAGAGTGATTGGTGATGCATGGTGACGAGAGAGTGATTGGTGGTGAATGGTGACAGAGAGAGTGACTGGCGATGGATGGTGAGGGAGAGAGTGATTGGTGATGGATGGTGAGGGAGAGAGTGATTGGTGATGAATGGTGACGGAGAGGCTGACTGGTGATGGATGGTGAGGTAGAGACTGATTGGTGATGGATGGGGACGGAGAGAGTGATTGATAATGGATGGTGAGGGAGAGAGTGATTGGTGATGGATGTTGAGGGAGTGAGTGATTGGTGGTGGATGGTGAGGGAGAGAGTGATTGGTGGTGGATGGTGAGGGAGAGAGTGATTGGTGATGGATGGTGAGGGAGAGAGTGATTGGTGATGGATGGTGAGGGAGAGAGTGATTGGTGATGGATTGTGAGGGAGAGAGTCATTGGTGATGGATGGTGACGGACAGAGTGATTGGTGATGGATGGTAAGGTAGAGAGTGATTGGAGGTGAATGGTGACGGAGAGAGTGATTGGTGATGGATGGTGAGGGAGAGAGTGATTGGTGATGGATGGTGAGGGAGAGAGTGACTGGTGATGGATGGTGAGGGAGAGAGTGTTTGGTGATGGATGGTGAGGGAGAGAGTGATTGGCGATGGATGGTGACGGAGAGTGTGATTGGTGATGGAGAGGGTGACTGGTGATGGATGGTGAGGTAGAGACTGATTGGTGATGGATGGGGACGGAGAGAGTGATTGATAATGGATGGTGAGGGAGAGAGTGATTGGTGATGGATGGTGAGGGAGAGACTGATTGGTGGTGGATGGTGAGGGAGAGAGTGACTGAAGATGGATGGTGAGGGAGAGAGTGATTGGTGATGGATGGTGAGGGAGAGAGTGATTGGTGATGGATTGTGAGGGAGAGAGTGATTGGTGATGGATGGTGACGGAAAGAGTGATTGGTGATGGATGGTAAGGTACAGAGTGATTGGTGATGGATGGTGAAGGAGAGAGTGATTGGTGATGGATGGTGTGGGAGAGAGTGATTGGTGATGGATGGTGACGGAGAGAGTGATTGATAATGGATGGTGAGGGAGAGAGTGATTGGTGATGGATGGTGAGGGAGTGAGTGATTGGTGGTGGATGGTGAGGGAGAGAGTGATTGGTGGTGGATGGTGAGGGAGAGAGTGATTGGTGATGGATGGTGAGGGAGAGAGTGATTGGTGATGGATGGTGAGGGAGAGAGTGATTGGTGATGGATTGTGAGGGAGAGAGTGATTGGTGATGGATGGTGAGGGACAGAGTGATTGGTGATGGATGGTAAGGTAGAGAGTGATTGGAGGTGAATGGTGACGGAGAGAGTGATTGGTGATGGATGGTGAGGGAGAGAGTGATTGGTGATGGATGGTGAGGGAGAGAGTGACTGGTGATGGATGGTGAGGGAGAGAGTGATTGGTGATGGATGGTGAGGGAGAGAGTGATTGGCGATGGATGGTGACGGAGAGTGTGATTGGTGATGGAGAGGGTGACTGGTGATGGATGGTGAGGTAGAGACTGATTGGTGATGGATGGGGACGGAGAGAGTGATTGATAATGGATGGTGAGGGAGAGAGTGATTGGTGATGGATGGTGAGGGAGAGACTGATTGGTGGTGGATGGTGAGGGAGAGAGTGACTGGAGATGGATGGTGAGGGAGAGAGTGATTGGTGATGGATGGTGAGGGAGAGAATGATTGGTGATGGATTGTGAGGGAGAGAGTGATTGGTGATGGATGGTGACGGAAAGAGTGATTGGTGATGGATGGTAAGGTACAGAGTGATTGGTGATGGATGGTGAAGGAGAGAGTGATTGGTGATGGATGGTGTGGGAGAGAGTGATTGGTGATGGATGGTGACGGAGAGAGTGATTGGTGATGGATGATGAGGGAGAGAGTGATTGGTGATGAATGGTCAGGGAGGGGGTGATTGGTGATGGATGGTGACGGAGAGAATGATTGGTGATGGATGGTGACGTAGTGGGTGATTGCTGGTGAATGGTGAGGGAGGGATTGATTCGTGATGGATGGTGAGGGAGAGAGTAATTGGTGATGGATGGTGAGGGAGAGTGATTGGTGATGGATGGTGACGGAGAGTATGATTGGTGATGGATGTTGACGGAGAGGGTGATTGGTGATGGATGGTGAGGTAGAGACTGATTGGTGATGGATGGGGACGGAGAGAGTGATTGATAATGGATGGTGAGGGAGAGAGTGATGGTGATGGATGGTGAGGGAGAGAGTGATTGGTGGTGGATGGTGAGGGAGAGAGTGACTGGTGATGGATGGTGAGTGAGAGAGTGATTTGTGATGGCTGGTGAGGGAGAGAGTGATTGGTGATGGATGGTGAGGGAGAGAGTCATTGGTGACGGATGGTGACGGACAGATTGCATGGTGATGGATGGTAAGGGAGAGAGTGATTGGTGGTGAATGGTGACGGAGAGAGTGATTGGTGATGGATGGTGAGGGAGAGAGTGATTGGTGATGGATGGTGTGGGAGAGAGTGATTTGTAGTGGATAGTGAGGGAGAGAGTGATTGGTAATGGTTGGTGAGAGAGAGAATAATTGGTGATGGATGGTTACCGAGAGAGTGATTGGTGGTGAATGGTGACGGAGAGAGTCATTGTCGATGGATGGTGAGGGAGAGTGTGATTGCTGATGGATGGTGAGGGAGAGAGTGATTGGTTGTGGATGGTGAGGTAGAAAGTGATTGGTGATGGGTGGTGAGGGAGAGAGTGATTGATGATGGATGGTGACGGAGAGATTAATTGGTGATTGATGTTGAGGGAGAGAGTGATTGGTGATGCATGGTGACGAGAGAGTGATTGGTGGTGAATGGTGACAGAGAGAGTGACTGGCGATGGATTGTGAGGGAGAGAGTGATTGGTGCTGGATGGTGACGGACAGAGTGATTGGTGATGGGTGGTGAAGGAGAGAGTGATTGGTGATTGATGGTGACGGAGAGAATGATTGGTGGTGGATGGTGAGGGAGAGAGTGATTGGTGATGCATGGTGACGAGAGAGTGATTGGTGGTGAATGGTGACAGAGAGAATGACTGAGGATGGATGGTGAGGGAGAGAGTGATTGGTGATGGATGGTGATGGCGAGAATCATTGGTGATGGATGGTCAGGGAGAGGGTGTTTGCTGATGGATGGTTAGGGAGAGTGATTGGTGATTGATGCTGAGGGGGAGAGTGATTGGTGGTGATGGTGAGGAAGGGAGTGAATGGTGGTGAATGGTGAGGGAGAGTGTGATTGGTGATGTATGGTGAGGGAGAGAATGATTGGTGATGGATGGTTACGGAGAGAGTGATTGGTGATGGATGGTGACGGAGAGAGTGATTGGAAATGGATGGTGAAGGAGAGAGTGATTGATGATGGATGGTGACGGAGAGAGTGATTGGTGATGGATGGTGAGGGAGAGATTGCTTGGTGGTGGATGGTGAAAGAGAAAAAGGTTGGTTGTGGATGTTGAGGGAGAGAGTGATTGGTGATGCATGGTGACGAGAGAGTGATTGGTGATGGATGGTGAGGGAGAGAGTGATTGGTGATGGATGGTGAGGGAGAGAGTGATTGGTGGTGGATGGTGAGGGAGAGAGTGACTGGAGATGGATGGTGAGGGAGAGAGTGATTGGTGATGGATGGTGAGGGAGAGAGTGATTGGTGATGGATTGTGAGGGAGAGAGTGATTGGTGATGGATGGTAAGGTAGAGAGTGATTGGTGGTGGATGGTGAGGGAGGGAGTGACTGGAGATGGATGGTGAGGGAGAGAGTGATTGGTGATGGATGGTGAGGGAGAGAGTGATTGGTCATGGATGGTGAGGGAGAGAGTGATTGGTCATGGATGGTAAGGGAGCGAGTGATTGGTAATTGTTGGTGAGAGAGAGAATAATTGGTGATGGATAGTTACGGAGACAGTGATTGGTGATGGATGGTGAGGGAGAGAGTGATTGATGATGGATGGTGACGGAGAGAGTGATTGATGATGGATGGTGACGGACAGAGTGATTGGTGATGGGTGGTGAAGGAGAGAGTGATTGGTGATTGATGGTGACGGAGAGAGTGATTGGTGGCGAATGGTGACAGAGAGAGTGATTGGTTATGGATGGTGACGGAGAGAGTGATTGGTGATTGATGGTGACGGAGAGCGTGATTGGTGATGGATGGTGAGGGAGAGAGTGATTGGTCATGGATGGTGAGGGAGAGAGTGATTGGTCATGGATGGTGAGGGAGCAAGTGATTGGTAATGG